>NC_142087.1:49694299-49994299 GCF_054644295.1 Miniopterus natalensis
ATCAATAAGGAAGCTGTAGAATAAATGTCATGAAATCACTAAACTTAAAGCTCATGCACTTTATAAACTGAAGATTCCTTTGGATCCTTCAACAGAAACTGTTCACTTCTACCTTGCACACTTTCAAATAAGCTTTATTAATTTAATTTCAAATTTAATACTGATTAGAAACAGCCAAGTGGGTGAGAGAGCTAAGTACATATAAATAAAAAAATGATTGTTCATAATATTTTTCCTGAATTATTAACAAAAGTAGAAATAATGTTAAGAAGAGAGAGAGAGTGCAATGTACCTGTTTTAAGATATTCACATATTTTTAATTTGAATTTCTGATTTCTTTATGAAAATTGAGCCTGACTAAAACCTACTCTTTTTATATTCTATATCCTTGTATGTTAAGTAACTCTCTTGCAAATAATCATTTGTCAAAATTATACAAATAAAAAACAAAACATAAAACTATATTCATGTGATGAATTAAAAACTGAAACCTAGAATGTTAGCCTGTGGACCTAAGGTTGTACAGTTAAGCCATATTAAATAGAAGGTGTACAACTAGTAAAATGTTTTAACAATAGATGTTAGAACTGTATTATTTAAACCAATTATAGTCGTTCTGTTTCACTGTTGTTTTCACTTGGTGTTGGTGGCCAATTTATTATCATTTCTCCTAAGAAAAAAGCACTGGAGATTGAAAGAGAGAACACTGGCTCTCTGCGAATGACCTGCCTCCCAACCCCCGAATCCCTCAGGTTGAACTATGAAAGCAAAGGAGAGGGAATAAGAAAATACCCACATAGACAAAACAGGTTTTAAGCCAAAAACGGTAACAAAAGACAAAGGAGGTCAATATGTAATGATAAAGGGGGTTAATTCATTAAGAAGGCATAACAATAGTAAATATGTACTCAACATCAGAGCATCTACATATATTAAACAATTACCAACAGGTCTGAAGGGAGAAAGAGGCAAAGTTACTATAATAGTAAGAGACTATAGTATAATACCCTACTTTCAACAATGGATAGATCATCCAGACAGAAAATCAATGAGGGAATGTTGGATTTAAAACCATGCATTATACCAAAGAGACCTAACAGACACTTACAGAACATTCCATCCAACAGGCACAGAATACACATTCTTCTCAAATGCACACAGATTACCCTCCGGGACAGATCATATGATAGGACAAGAAACAACTGTTAGCAAATTTAAGATTGAAATCATACCAAGAATCTTTTATGACCTCAGCGGTATGAAGGTAGATATCAACAATAAGAAAAAACCTGGAAAATCTACAACTATGTGAAAATTAAATAACACACTACTGAACAACTCATGGGTGAAAGAAGAAATCAGAAGAAGTTTTAAAACTGAAAATGGAAACACAACATACCAAAATTTATGGGATGCTGCAAAAGAAGTTCTGGTAAGGGAGTGTATAGCAATGAAAATAGAAATACCTCAGATACACAGCCTAACTTTACACATCAAAGAACTAGAAAAAGAAGAATAAACTAAGCGCAAAGCTAGAAGAATGAGGGAAATAATGAAGATCAGAGCAGAAACATGAAATAGAGATTTTAAATAAAGAAAAAGAAAAAAATCAATATCTCTAAGATTTTGTAATTAAAAAAATTGACAAACTAGTTAGACTAAGAAAAAAAAAAAGAAGACTCAAATAAATAAAGTCAAAATCAAAGAGGACACTTTACAACTGATACTACAAACATACAAAGGATTATATGAGACTACTATGAACAATTATATACTAACAAATTGGATAACCTAGAAGAAATGTGTAAATTCCTAGAAACATACAATCTACCAAGACTGAATCAGGAAGAAATTGGAAATTTGAACAGATTGATATTGAGTAAGGAGATTGAATCAGTAATCAAATACCTCCTAACACAGAAACCTCAGGACCAGATGCCCTCACTGGTGAAATATATCAAACATTTATAGAAAAAATAACATTTATTCTCAAACTCTCTCAAAAAGCTGAAGATTAAATTCCTCCAAACACTTTTATGAGGCCAGCATTACCTTGATACCAAAGCCAGAGAAGGATACTTACAAGACATGGAAACTATAGACCAATATCCTTGATGAATATAAATGCAAAAATTCTCAACAAAATATTAGCAAACTGAATTCAACACTCCTAAGGAATCTAGCATGAGCAGAGAAGTCCACACTTAGCATGGCACCAGGTAGTAGAGTAGGGGGGCCTTCTGAGCCTGGTGAGTCGCACAGTCCCCAGGCTGACGCACAGCTAGGTTGCAGGGGGTTAGCCCACCCAGTCTTCTCCAGCTGGCATCCATGCGGATTGCTCTGTGCCTGTGTCCAATTGGTTGCTAAATATTTTTTATGTTACCCCGGTGCTTAACTCTGAGCAATTCAGAGTGTGGTTCAGAACAAAAGACACTGAAATGTTCAAGATCCTGGGAAAGGTATGAAAATTAGCTTCTGGAAGGAGAACAACAGGCCTACAGATTTCTTTTGGCAAGGAAGACAAGAATTTACAGCAGTGCGTTTAGTTAAAATTCAATGTAAGTAAAAAGTTTATATGTTTTGCAAATTAATGTTAAGCTACTTCAAATAAATATAAGCTCTTAAGTAAAAGAAAAACTCTTGCAATAGGCTAAATCCCTTAGGCCTGTCTTCCTACCAGGTTGCTATCCCTTAAGCCCTTCTTGTAGAGACTTTCTGTCTCTGTTGTTGCAGAGAGGCGTCAGCTTGGGGATGGAAAAAAAGAGTAGCTTCTGTGGAAATAATTGTGTACGACCCTGCTGAAAATTATACAACCCACCCCATGAACACCAAGACACCTCAAAGTTCTCCTGTCCATGAACACACTGCCCAGGAACAAGGACATGAGGAGAGGAGACTTCATCCTTAATATGGTAGAGTTTTAGTCCTGAATTGACTGAGAAACTGTGGAATTTGAATGCTTTTACCTGCAAGTGTCTAGATAGTGTTTTTTTCCTGCTCTCAGATGAAATATGGACTTGAGGCTGCAATACTTAGAAAGTACAGTTTTTGTATATCTGACATTGTGCCAGAGGTGAGTTCATTTACCTGGATACGGCAGAAAAATGACATGATGAGCATACTTTCTCAGACAGGTCTGCCAGCATTTTCCATGATGGATTGAATTGGAGGGGAACTGGATAATAAGTAACCTGTAACAAGCAGGGAAGCCGTGGAGGTCATGGCTTGGACTCTGGCATTAGGAATAAAAAGGAAGAGTTTGACGTAAAGGGAACACTTGACAAGTCTTGGATGAAGGAGAAAAGATAAAGAGGGATCAAAATGATTCTTGGTTTTATGAATGCATAGCTAGAAGTGACCTCTGCTAAAACCACTGAGTCTTTAGCCTAAACCCAAATGGTTGTCTGGGGCCACCCCACCTGAGTGTGCATGGTGGGGTTTTCTGGCCACAGGAGTTGCAAGGTCCAATTGCATTTTTTTTTCTGAGTGTGGCTGACCTTGGATTGGGACAGAGCTTGTTAGGGGTGACAATGTCACATTCAGTAGAAAGATGGAAACACAAGAATAGCAGCAAGATAAGGGAACAAGACCAGGATGTCTTTGTGAACTTTGGCACAGAAGTGAGAGTTGACACCACAAGCGTGAAAGATAGTTCCAGAAGTGAAGGGAGAGTTGAACAGAAGAGCAGAGGCTGAGCCAGAGAGATTGCCTATCAACATGACACATCTCATGTGGCTTTAGTTTTCATTTGCTCTCCATTTCTATATGGATTTTTAGAAAGAAGGATGACTTGTTTTTGGCCAAAGTGATACAGTGCAATTTGTAAATATTGGCTTGTTATAGATAGAAAACTTGGTCTAGAAGTAGCGTTTTCTTTTCAGTTTTTTCATCTTATTATGCATTAACAAGTATTATTCAATAGTCATTACAAATTTTTAAAGGAAGCTTTGGACAAAAGTCTAGGCATTAAATTTCTTAAGTAATACAGTCCATGGGTTATTTTCTGAAATGAAAATCTGTTTCTCCAGATTTTATGTAGTAACTACAGTATTGCAGCAAAACTTGTAAAGGTTATAATTAGTCTTTTGGTTGTTTCCAACTATTCCTTGAATACAATACTTTATGATAGCAAACTTGTGTCTATTTCAACCATTACCAAAAACTAAGAGGAAAATATTATTCTCCAGTTAAGAAACCAGGCATTTAGGAAAAAGAAGAAACAATCTTTTTGAAACCACAAGTGTCTAGTTGCTGAAAATCCACAAGCTTTTGTAAAAAAGAAATATGTAAAATTCTTATTTTCATTTGGGGAAAATATTCATGTTTTGAAAATAACTGTTTTACTTACACAAATGTAAAATGATAAGTACTTTAAATGTTGAGTATTATCATCTGGCTTATAGAAATATTTGCAAACAGATTTTGGTCTCTGTCTTTACTAAGCTTTAGGTGTTTTAAAATGTCCAAAATGAAAATTTCTGTCTAAATATACTTCAAAGTAAATATTTCTCAAATAGAAATGATTATTAAGGAGAAAAGAGATGTTTTCAACAGCAATACAGGAACAATATGAATGTTTGCTAAAATCTCTGCTTGATTTTAATGCTGTTCTAGATGAATTAAATCATCCTCAATAATAGAATAAAACTGAAATATGCAATACTTGTAATTCTAGATCACTGTTTATTGGTTGATTGCCTCCACAAACTTAGCTCAGTCTTTATTTTTGTAATTGGTAGCTCATTCATTTATTTGTTCATGCAACATTATTATTGAGAGCCTAATATGTGCACTAGGCACTTTTCAGTCAGTGCTTCTCAGGGAGCTTTCATTGTTGGCGGGTGTTTGTGAGCAGGCTTAATAGGTGAATTCAGATTTATTTTAAGTGAAGATTGATCAAATTATGAAAATGTCTAGATTGCCAAAGAAGATGTATTTGTTCCTTTAAAAAATCTTTTCCTACACTAACTAATATACTCTAGGATATAAATTTGGCACACCTATGTGTCTTCCATTAATTCCAACATCATATAGTATATTGATAGTGGATGCATTGGGCAACTACACTGAAGTTCTTATGTCTATTAAAATTTTGAAACTATTGTAAAATATGCTGCATCTCATTGTTATCAAAATAAAAAAAATAGTCTCCCTGACAGAAGTTTGATGACTTAATAGCTTGTTCTACCTTGAATGTTTACTGTTGTGCTTGCATCATAGAATCTCTCATGATCACGTCTTTCAAAGTCTTTGAAGTCCACTATTTGTTTGTTTGAACTTCACTATTTTTTTATTATTTTGAATGGTTAGTTCTTTATTTCATATTATTTTACATCCTAAAATCTTTTCCTACTCACAACACTTCAACTATTTTTGGCAATAGAACTCTGAGAGAGGGTGTTGATAAAGAGATAAACATGTAGATAAATTTTATTGTTTTCCGATTTGAAATTTATTACAAAACATTTGTTTTTGCTACTTTATTAATCAAATCTACTATTTTCTTTGTGTTTATTTTTTTCTAATACTTTGACTTTGGTGCATTTTACTCTTTTTGCTTTCTAATAATTTAATTTAAGTCTATATATTTTTATTTGATTATTTCCTAAAGCATATGTAGTGAGCTGATTGCTTTTCCCTTCTAAATAGTTGGTAATTTCCATTTTGTCTTTCTTTTAAGCTATTTTTTTTAAAACTCAATTATCAGGAAGGCCCAGAAAAAAAATTTTTATAGATTTTTTTCCCTAGGCTTTTTCTTGTCAATTTCTAATTTAACAAAAAAATATTTTTCTGAATAGAATATTCAGTGACTAGTGAATAACAAAAATTACTCTGGCATCTAATTTACCTTAGTTTGTAAGAAAAAAATGGAAAGTGATGATATTTGATAATAACTCAGAATAGTCACATTATCTTTAATGATCATAAAATACCTGCAATGCCCCGCCTGGCATGGCTCAGTGGTTCAGCGTCGACCTAGGATCCAGGCGATCGGGGTTCGATTCCCAGTCAGGGCACATGCCCGGGTTGCGGGCTCGATCAATGACTCTCTCATGATTAATGTTTCTATCTGTCTTTCCCTCTCCTTTCCTCTCTCTGAAATCAATAAAGATATATTTAAAAAAATAAAATAAAATACCTGCAATGGTATAATTTTCAACAAAATACCCACTCTGGGACCTTATTCCTGGTATTCAGACACAAAACACCATGCACACACCCCCTACCCTCTGCTGTGAACTCCCCATGTGCCTTCTTCCATTATTTTACCAATGCCTGGTGAGAGAATATATAATAATTTAATATTGGCATGAATAAGCTTTTAAATAAATGGAAGTGGAATCTATCATAACATTATGATCCAATGTCATCTAGAAAAGATTTTGAATTTGCCATCTTCTGCAAATAGTGATGCGTTGGTGTAAATGGCAGAAAGAAGGTCATCATTGCTTGAGTGTGTAAGCAACGAAACACACATGAATAATATGCATGACAATTAAAGAGAGACAGCAAAAATAAGTAAAACATTAAATTCCAAAGTAGTAGCGACACTTAAAACAATATACTTGGCATCACATGACAAAATTATTCTATTAAAATACATTTAAACAGTTGATTAGGACCTGTAAGTACTGCACTTAAATAGGATAGGCAGTGGAGCTTCGGGCCCATTTAGTGTTTGCAAGCTTTATGAATGATGCCTACAGATTTGACTGGAGACTATAAAATCTTTAGTTGAGCACAGGTTGTCCCTATGCACAAGGATGTCCCCTGGGCACAAAGATGTTCCCCCTTTTTTCTGGGGATGGAGTTTTTGCTCACACCAAGGGTGCATGTGTAAGGGGCTCCAGAACAGAGAACTTTCTGGCATATTTTACAAGAAGAGTAAATAAGGAAGGGAGATACTCATGTTTCCTGTGTATTCAAAAACTTATGTATGTTTTACTTACAGGAGCCTATATTAATGTCAACTGCAATACCACTGAGTGTTAATTCTCTGGAAGATAATGTCCCCCCTTTATGAGAATTTCCCATTCTTCAGCCTTTTGGGATGAAGTATATTTAAGCTTAACTCCATAGACAAAGCTTATCTTACTTCCTCGCTGTTCCTGAAGATCTACAGAGCAAACGAGTGAGTTCCCAGTCACTGTGTGAGGGTAAGAAGGATATCAGGTTGGAAAGGGATTCCAAGTTGATCAACTTCCTATTTACTTCCAAATTTAACTCGTTATGTTTTGCTGTCATATTTGTCCTAGGAGTTTGTATATGTTTCCAGTTAAATTCTGGATTTTAGGAGAAGCAGAAATACGAAAGGACTCTCACCTAGGAGAATTAACTAGAATGTGAACTGAAGATCAACTGGAACTTCAAAATCCATTTCTGGGGGAAAAGAGTTAACATGTACTGAGAGCTTACTACATGCTAGGTGCTACACTCACGGCACTGAGCATACATATTACATGGACCATCTTCTTTCATCTTTACAACAATCTCATGAGTTTGGTAAATGTATTGCCCCACATTACAGATGAGGCACTCGAGGCTTGGATACATCGAGTAATTGCTTGAAGTCACACAACTATGAAGTGGTAGAACCTTATTTAAAACCAGGCAGACTCTCCTTCCAGGATTCTTAACCATGGGTGGTCTTCTTAACCATTAATGGGCTGCCTTCAACTACATCCATTCTTTGAGCACATTAAAACTTTGGGGAGTCTCTGGTGAAAAACAGAGGCTAAATGGTTGTAGGAAAAACGTCTAATTTGTTAGCATTTAAATACCATTGTCGCCCAGCTGGGCGTGGCTCAGCGGTTGAGCATCAACCTAGGATCCAGACGATCGGGGTTCGATTCCTGGTCAGGGCACATGCCCGGGTTGCGGGCTGCAGCCGATCAATGACTCTCTCATCACTGATGTTTCTATCTCTCTCTCTCGCCCTCTCCTTTCCTCTCTCTGAAATCAATAAAGATATATATATTTTTTAAAATGCCATTGTCCCCTGTTATCTGCCATGATATGTTCCAAGACCCCCAACTGATGCCTGAAACCATGAAGAGTGCCCAACCTTGTAAGTCCTGTGTTTTTTCCTATACATACATACCTATGATAAAGTTTAATTTATAAATGAGGTACAGTAAGAGGTTAATAACGGTGTCTAATAATATAATAGAATAATTATAGCAATATGCTAATAAGAGTTATGTTAATGTGGTCTCTCTCAAAATATTGTACTGTACTCTTTCTTCTTGTGAGAATGTGAGACGATACAATGTCTACGTGATGAGATGAAGTGAGGTGAATGACACAGTCGTGATGACATACCTTCAGGCTACTATGAGGGTTATTTGAACACAAGCACTGTGAACCTGGACGCTGCCAAGATAGTTGCTCTGATAACCGAGATGGCTACTGAATGACTAATGAGTGGATATGTGGGACAAAAGGATGATTCACATCTCAGGCAGGACAAAGGTGGACAGCACTAGATTTCTTTCCTGTACTCAGAACGGCTCGAAATTTAAAATGAATGACTTGTTTATTTCTGGAATTTCCCATTTAATATTTTGAGTATGCAGTTGACTACAGGTAACTAAAACCTCGGAAAGCAAAACCAAAAGGGGACTACTATATATCCTGAGTTACTGTATTATGACTTGTTCTGCAGAAACAGAATAATAGCCACTACAACTGCTTCTTCCTAAATAGACAGTCACAAAAAAAATCTCAACATTATATTATGCACCATAGGCTTACTAAATAAAGTGGTGACTCTGCCTTTCTCATTTCCAAAACTGAAATTACTAGAGTTGAAGTGGTGTCCTTGGCCTCATGTAGAGAAAATTCTGTCACAAATCTGACAGTTTTCTACTTATATTCATCTTAATCATCATTCACTTACTCATGTAAGCCTTTCCTAAAGGAAAAACAGATGAAATAAATTTTAAAGAAGCAAAGCTATGCTTCTTTAAGCTAACCTATATAAATTAGAAATAATTTTCCAAATAAGAATGCATTCAGTAGCATCTCATTATTTAGAGATATGCAGCTCCACTTCCCATTTTTAAAACCAAATATGTCAAAATTCTAAGACAGTGTCTTTACCATCCTTTCTTCCCCTCAGTGTTTCCTTTCTTTCCCAAAAGATGCCCTCAATAGAAGTACAAAGACATTAAGCACCTTAAAACCTCATGTTGTGTTTATGTTTACAAAGCATCACCAAAGTACACCAGGTTTCTACTTTCATTTCTTCTTCAATATTGTCCACCCCTCACCCAGCCAGGTGTGGCTCAGCAGTTGAGCATCAACCTATGATCCAGGAGACTGCAATTCAATTCCCTTCCTGGGTTGTGGGCTCAATCCCTAGTCGGGAGCGTGCAGGAGGCAGCCGTTCAGTGATGACTCTCTCATCATTGATGTTTCTATCTCTCCCTCTCCCTCTCCCTTCTTTTTGAATTTTTTTTTTTTTTAAAGTTATTCACCTCTCTTCCTTTTCCTCAAACCTCCCTTTACCCAGGAAGACAGATATGTTATATTCAGCAGGAAATAAACCAGAATAAACTCACACTAAAATGTGAATAATTTGTACTAAAATATGAATGATTAAAAATGCTAATAGGTATGTATAGAGGACATTGTCTTTAAAGTCAGAAAGATCCAAGTTCAAACCCTGTCTTTTTCCCCATATGTTAACTAGAGAGTTTCTCTAAGCCTCAACTTCTTCATCTCTATAAAATGGGCAGAATAACACCTGAAAGACTTATTGTGACAATTAAATGTGATAATATTTATGCAAAGTATAGTGCCTGGAAATACCATACTATAAATAAATGTTATTTATCTTTCTACTTGAGCCTATGAAAATATTTAAGCATGATAAAGAAATTTGTTTACACACCTGAATCTCAAATTGGTAGTGTTTTAATATGAAGTATAAAGTCTGTATTAGATCACTCAACTCATTCTACTTCTCACTCTACCATAGGCTTCATAGCTATATTCAGCAGGATAGATATTTATAAAACACATATTATAAATAGAAACATACAGAGACATTCAGGCACTAAATCCAACTCAACACCTGTTTCATTACAATAGAAGATAGCCTTAGATGTACTTAGCAATTCATTCAACGAACCATTTGCGGGGCACTTCCTGGTTCAGGCACCAGGCTGGGTTCTTGATGCAGATTTCGAAAAGGCCCCAAGAGATGTAGACACATGTAGAGAAAGCTTGGCGCTTTCTTGGGGCTAAGCCAAGGCTCTTTAAATCAGGTTAAATTGTTAACTTAGTTGTATTTTTTAAATTATAGCTCTCTCCCTTTAAGGCTCAGGGAACAGAATTTCTACCAAATCAAAGTTCCCAGAAAACTATGTAAAAATGGTGGTTGTAAAAGGATTTCTTTCTTCCCTTTTTTACTAAGCACATTTCATGCAAAAAGAGAATAATTAAGTAATCCAATACTCATATTCTCTGGTTTTCACAATAAAAAGGGTTGTTTTTGGCATGCAGATACACATGCATGCTTGTAGAGCCTCTAAAACAACTTTTATCAAGTAATATTTTATCATGCTTTTCCCACATTAACATATAGCATATTTCTAACTTATCTCCATTCATTCATAACTTAAAAATGCTACATATAAAAAACTCTAAATGCACCTTTTGAGTGGGATGTTTGATGAACAGTTACTCATGCTCTGCAGTTCATTTTTAAATAGTTTTTAAGAATGAAAATTAAAGAAGTCCCACTTATTTTGTCATAGTTACTTGTTTTTTCACTGTTCTTTCCATGTATAATTTTATGTAAAATAAAATTCTCTGTTCAAATGTAGCAATGTCTCTTTAAAAACTCTCCACCAAACAGCCAGCAAACCAGCTTAGCAACTTTCCTGGGTGGGTTCCCATATGAATAATTAGCCCTGAGCAATGAAACTGTCTAACACCTCCTCTCGGAATCTTAGATCTGGTTGAGACTGCAGGATTTACGACAGAGGTGTGTGCTTCACAGTGCTTCTGAATACTGACCAGGAAAAGGCCCTTCTTCCTTGGCTGTTAATGCACCAGACTCAGGCACTCTGGTGGTGGTCTGGGCACTTAGCTGTGTGGAAGGTAGCGAGGAGCCCTCTGTTCACATCCTTAGGCCACTGCCATCTCACCCCTGCTAGTCAGGAAAGCCTCCTTTCTGGTTTCTCAAGCCCCACCTTCAAAAGCTGAAATTACATGACTCATTTATTTTGATACCATCAAAGTTTTGCTGACAACATGGAATTTTTGCCTCTCCTAGTGTAACAACTATAATCCTCAAGTCATTAGACAGACAAATTCAGGCCTCGGTTAAGAGCCTAGAAATGACAATTTAACTCATTGTTCATTCTGGTCCACCTTTCACCATTTCCACACGGTGACTGTTAGGGCGTCAGTGCATTGTGTGATGAAAGATGGTATGCTATCAGGACCTAGAAGTCACATCCAATAATTTCATCTAAAGAGCCATAGACTTTAACCATGTGTCCAAAGTGACTGAAGCAATATCTTAGCCCTAGCCAGTTTTGCTCAGTGGTTAGAGCACGGGCCCATGGACTGAAGGATCTTGGGTTCGATTCCAGCCAAGGGCACGTACCTTGGTTGCAGGCTTGACCCCCAGCTCTGGTTGGGGCTCCTGCTGGAGGCAACCAATGTATGTGTCTCTCTCACGTCGATGTTTCTCTCTCTCTCCCTCTCTCTCTCCCTTCTACTCTCTGAAAAGCAATGGAAAAAATATTCTCCAGTGAGGATTAAAAAAACGAAACAAAAAACCCCACAATATCTTCAATAACACATAAGTGGATAAAATTTTTAATGGACAGATATATATACTGTGGAATATACTTGACTTTTTGTCACACTATGTTGTGTCATTGATGGGTATGTCAAAAATCCAGTGGTTTTTTTTTTACTTCAGAAGAGCAATCATTTGAAGGAGTAGTTTCAGTAGATATGTTTTACTATTCTCATAGATAATAAATCCCTTGAGGCAAGGACAGTGTTATTGTACTTTCTATATTCATCACAACACCTGAGGAGGTGCAAGACACATTGGCAATCAATAAATACTATTTGGATTAATGTACTTGAGTAGGTGACCCCTCAAAAGTAACCAACACAGAGAAGAGCAGTTGCAACGAGACCTGGTTCTTATTCAGATAAATGTATTGCTGTTTTGGAAAATTTTTAAACCATTTCAATGTACTGGGTCTTAATATTTTAACATATGAAGAACAGGGTGGATAAAAGTGCTCTCTGAAATTGTTTTTAATCATTCAACAATATTTAATGCAAAGCAAAAGAGGGAATGTTTCTGCTTTTATGAAGTATGTACAATGGGTGAATGACTGGAAATATACAAATGAAAAACTGGTGATTTTCAATAGTAATAACTGTTATGAGACACTACAACAGGAAAAGGGAATAAAGAGTTAACCGCCTAGGATGTCTTTTTTTTAATTTTTATTTATTTTTCTCCAAATAGAACTAACAGACTGTCTTGAAAAGAAGGCTCTTCTATCAGAATCAACTGTGGGCAGTTTGCAAATCAGGTTTGAAATGCTCCACAGAAGATTATAGTGAACCCAGGGATATAGAACCAGAGCCCTAAAACCTCTAGTGTCTTCATAACAGTTCCTATGGAAATCCTGGTGCCTGCTGGGGTCACCGGACAATAATTTACATACACGTATATGTAAATATATAATTGTATATTCAGAATTATATTTAAAAGTATAAATATAATTTCTATTTTAGTTATCTCTATGTGTGAGACTGTAAGCAATTCATGCTGAAAACCATTCAAAGATTTCCTGATTTCCTTACTGTCCTTAGCTATTAAGACCTATGGACTGACTTGACTTCTAAAACATCTGATTTACACTAACTTGAATTTATTTGATAAGGCCAAAGTATTAAAATTTTTTGATTCTGGCCCGGCCGGGCGTGGCTCAGTGGTTGAGCGTCGACCTGGGATCCAGGCGATCGGGGTTCGATTCCCGGTCAGGGCACATGCCCAGATTGTGGGCTTGATCAATGACTCTCTCATCACTGATGTTTCTATCTCTCTCTCCCTCTCCTTTCCTCTCTCTGAAAACAATAAAGATATATTTTAAAAAAAAATTTGTAAAGAAAAAAAAAAATTTTTGATTCTGATAACTACTGTAACTTCCAGTAGAAGCTAGCAAACTGGAAACTAGACTTGGCCTGTGATCTCAGAGGGATGTAATACTGCACAGTGGACATTGTGGTTACCCAGCTAGACTTCCTTATTTAATCTTGGCACTTAAAGTATGGTCATAAACAGTACATAGGATCATTTGTTATTTTGAACACTGTACACCTGCTCAAGTAAGGCAGGACAGGGGAAATCACACAAACAAAGCTGGCTCTCAGGACTAAGAGCAATGCAGCAATCACCCAACCACAGGGTAAAAATAGTTGAGATCACACTGTCCGAAGTGGAGAGCTACAGCAGCCCCTTGGCTTGTTCCATGGGCATATTCTCTCCACATCAAGGAGACTGACCATGCAAAGTAAGTGTTTTCAGGGTACAAGCAAGCCTGCAAGAATCCATGTAAAAGGTATGGTGAATGTATTTTCAACTCAATTGTATTGCATACCATCAGTGCTTTCAATTTGTCATTTATCACCCTGGCAGGGTAGCTCAGTTGGTTAAAGCGTCATCCCAATAAGCCAAGGTTGTGGGTGTGATCTTCGGTCAGGGCAAAAACAAGAAGCAACCAATGAAAGCATAACAAATAGATGTTTTCTCTTTCTCTCTCCCTTCCTCTCTCTGCCTAAAATCAATCAATAAATAAAATTTTTAATTTGTCATATATCAGAAAAGCCTTTTTTCCTCTCCCCTCCCTTCTTTTCTTGACCTTCGAGGAATGTGGCATAGTAAAGATACCTTTCTCTTTCTCTCTCCCTTCCTCTCTCTGCCTAAAACCAATCAATAAATAAAATTTTTAATTTGTCATATATCAGAAAAGCCTTTTTTCCTCTCCCCTCCCTTCTTTTCTTGACCTTAGAGGAATGTGGCATAGTAAAGATACCTTCCGGGAGGGGAGGGGGGGAACAAAACTAAAAACCTGCTCTGAAATGGAACATGAAGATAAGGGTTTGAGATCAGCCACTTGTCCAACCTGACTCTGGCTACATCTCTGCAACATGGGGATGATATCCAACACAGAGAGATTTTGTGAGGGTTAAACAAGAAATAATTTGCATTAAAAAATGCTCCATATGATTCAAAGAACTGCACAATTTGAAGACTTGAACAGCTGCTGGCCTCTTGTTGCATATTGCATGTGGAACACTTATCAGAGTCACCACGTCAGACTAAACTATTAATAGCTTATTTGAAGTCAGCGCCCTGGCTTTGGAGATACGTGCTTTAGAAAAGAACTGGAAATGGAGTAATCAGACTAACCTCCCCAACAAATCCACCCTAGTCAAGAAAGACAGTGATATTCCTGAACCTCATGGTCTTTGCTAGCTTTCGGCTAGTTCTGTGGCTGAAGCAACATGGCAGGACTGAGAATGAGCAGCGTGGCAACAAACAGACCCGGGAGCCGCGTTTCCGAAGGCCCGCACCACAGGCACGTGCCTGCAGCAGCGCGCTCTGTGAAGGGCCGGGTGAAGAAATATTTGAAGAAAAACAGTAATAGGAGAGTAGAGCATTCTGAGTGATGGTCTAATCTCACAGTAGAGTTTTTAACAAAAGGCAAAAAATGGAGTCTCTCACTCGGTGTCCCTAACGTATATTTAATTTCTTACACAAATCTCTCATCGATTTTACACTCATGATTTGTCTTTTGCAATGCAGCTTTTTAAACTGGAAATAAAACTGCTGAATCTCGAATTGCACTGAGGTTTGTCAAACAGTGACAGTCTTCCCTGCCAACATCTAGAACACTCCCTTCCTACCCCATTCTGCCTGATCAAGCGCAGCATTTTCTGCAGCCCAGAGTTGTTAAAAGAATATTGAAACTACAAAGACAAAAAGGAAATGTTTAGAGTGAAATGAACTGTGGGATAATTGGCCAGGGATTGATTAAAGGCCAAAACAGGAACTCACCTAAGGCAAGATTTTAAAAAAAGAAATCTGTTAAGAGAGTAAAAAACAAAAACAAAACAACAGGCTTTAGTCTTTTATCTCTATTGATAAAAACTCCGAAAATGTTGCAAGAAAGCACTTGAAAAACAAATGATATTTTATTTAACATCAAATAAAAAATATATGTGCTATGACAGGAATTTTGAAAAGTATAAGGAAGTAAAAGAAAGAAATCAAATAATCAGTAGCTGCCCACATTCAGACTGTGTACATTTTGTTCGCTTTACAGAAAAGATTTTGATGGTTGTCATGATAACTCTTTCTCTCAGCAGTGTGACAAACACATTATTTGCATAGGCCAAAAGGATATTTTTTAAATAATTAAAAGTAAACATTAAATACACAGCCTATAATGTAATAATTACAGTTTAAAAATTTTAAATCAAATACCGAAACTTTTTCTTCTCAATACACTTAGGGCCCTGGCCTTATATGACTCGTTCTGAAATTGCAATGTATTCTTTTTTAAAACTACTGTTAACAAAAACTTCAAACTAGTAAATTTTAAAGATCTAACTGGCTCTATTGAACAATTTAAGAATGGGGCAAGACACTACTGTTTTCATTTACCTAGTGAATAGAGAGCTCCTCAGAAAAATTACATAAATGGAAGGTTTTTGTTGGCAGAAGAAACTGGGGGGGGGGGGGGGGGGACAAGAAAGTTATTAGCAAAAGAAAAGAAAGAATTGTTTCAAGCGGAGTCAGTTTTGTTTGAGGGAAGGAAGGCAGTTTTATCTGGCAGATTACAGGACTCCTGTGGATTAGGAAATTCCAAATTGATTGGTTTAAAACTCCACTCCTGGGAGAGGCTGAAATTGCAATTAGTATGGACAGGAATTAAGTCCTGGTGAGGTTTAATAAAAATGACTTCGTTTGGGACCTGCTGTTTCTTTTTAAGGATTATTTAAATGGTAGAGGAGGACAGGGGAAATCAAACTATGGGGTTTGCGGGTTTTACTCTGCCTGAGAAAACACTGAGAAGCTTTTTCTGGGTGAAGGCTCCTGGTCAAACATCCTGTGTGACCAATATTTTCATTTTATTCTTTCACACTTTGACTTAGGGACAACAGTAGACTCTAAACAGAAACAAAACAGAAAAAGGGAGTGGGCTTCTTTGGGCCTTAAATGGGTGAACATTTAACTTACATTAATTTTATTTATATGGATACCTAATTTTTCGCCTATAAGTTTAAACTCTTCTTTTTATTTTAAAATCTTTTTTTTCTAATTTAAAAACAATTTCATAACACCTCCAGTCTTAAAAGCCTATGCATGTACAACTTTGTTAGTTCTTTACTTCTTAATATTTTCAGCTTGAGTTTAATTTGTACTTTGGGTAAATGTTCTAATATTAAGACATTTTAAGTATTTCCTTGTGTTATTGGAGAAAGTGGAGGTGGGTCCTGTTCCCCTCTGGGTGCTGCTGGGGGTGGGCTTTTTAGGGTATTCCAAGAAAAAGAATTTTTTGAGACTTGCACAGGAGGAGTGATTTTTATTTGCATGGAATTAAATCCCTGTGTTTCTAAAGTTCCATTTCCCTTAGCCTAGTCATAGAAGTGTAGCTGGGGTTTCAATAGAGTTGGAAGCAAAGCCAGTGTCCACAGTTTCTTTTCCATGTTGGAGCTGGGTCCAGTTCAGCATCAGGCTAGTTACAGTCCATTAGTCCGTTGCATGTGGGGTTCACGCGGCCATGGGCTGTGTGAGCGAATGCAAGGAAGCAGAAGCAAAAGAGCCCACAAGCCAGGAGTCACAAGAGAGCTAAGAGGAACCAAGAGAGAGTGAACTTCTTTGTTCAGGGGATCATATAATGCAAATCCTCCAGGGCTTGCAGTGGCCATGCCCATTCTGGCCAAGCACCTTTGTTTCCAGGTGTCACTGACAGCAAGCACCTTCCTAAGTCGTCCCAACTTTACTGGGCATGTGTCTATCTTCCCTTTGTCCAGTCCCTTTCCCCCAGTGTTTTGCAGGGAACATGCCTATATCTGGTCTTCCCTTTGCTCTTTTCTGATTATTAATAATTAGCTAATTACAACCATATCAGTTGGAATCCAAAACTTTTATTCCAAAATAAGGCCTGACACTGCTTGCTAATACAGAGAACATCTCACCACCAAGCACTGAGTCATCTCTTGACATTGTGGGCTATTTTAGAAACCAATTCACTGACACTGTTCACTGATTATCTCAAAGCAAGTAGGTGCTATTGATTTGTTAGCTCCAACAGTATATCCTAAATTAAACTCAGGAAGTGATACACAGAATCCGGGTAAAATGTTTGGAAGACTGCAACTTAGACAGCTGAGTGAACAGAATGAAAGCTGGAAGATAGTTAGAAATTGGTCCAGCTGGAACTGAGGAAACAGGAAGAGCACAATGACACCACCAGAGAAAACATGGCTCAGATGGGGTAAATTTCCCTGACAGCTGTGCCTCAGGAAAACATTAGTCTGTCCGCTACACCTTTGACTAGAAAGCAGGAAGTAAAGACTTCTTGACCACAGTTGCCAGAGGCAAAGGCAGCAAGAATTAGAAGAGAGGTGCTTATTAGCCTAGGTGTGTAGCTGAGAATATTTTTCTCCCAGGCTCAACACATTCAGAAAAGCTGAAGACTGCTCGCAGGAAGTCTTTTGCCTGATAGTCCCAGAAAGAAAGAGCCAAAGTGATTATGCGAGAGAAATATACTTTGTAGGTTAAATTCTACACAAATTATGAATTTTTGCAGTCATATGTAAGATTTGCAGTTCATTAAGATTTTAAATATAACTTTTTGGAGCTACTGCTTGCCCTATATGCCTTAAGGAGTGGTGAAAAATGGATATTCAGCTACTTGGAAATATTCCATGAAATGAATTCCCTCAGAAAAATGCACAGAATATACAATAGAGGGAGGTTCTGTAACAGCTTTGACCATGTATGTCATCATTCTTTTGGGAAACAGAGAGCTCTATTCTAAATTAATAATTACCTTCACCACATTTAAGAGGAGTCAACTGAGGAATATTTCTTAGTTTTACCCTCTTACTCATCAAAGAAAAAGGTTCTAAAAAATAAGCCTGTGTACCAAATATTAGTCAAGTTTTGAAGAGCCCAAACATTAGTAAATCTCAGGCCAAGAGTCAGAGTTGGTCACTACCACTTAAGTATTAAAACCACCACCCTCTGTAAAGTGTTAATGGAGTCACTCCAGCTCTTAGCAGACATCTGTCTACATCACACACAAAATAAATTTAAATTGGCAGTGTCAGCAGAGAAAATGAGATTTCATGGGTGTGGAGACAAACCAACCCTTCAGGTGAGAAGTGACCTCACAGTATGCGAGATAGCCTCCTCATGGTGAGCTCTGGGAAGCCAAACATTTTAAATACCTTTCTCACTGTTTCCTGCGCTATAAAGAGCTGGCACCACAAATAATGGCCTCAGACCTCCTATAATAACAAACACATCAAATTCTATGAGTATTTACAGCTATTGTGTAATAGTGGTGATACACCTTTTTAAGCTTACTTCCACTTCTTTTTTTTAAGGGAAAGTCCTGATCTATCACTGCTCTTTTCTTTTTTTAAATCCTCACCCAACGACATGTTTTTCACTGATTTCAGAGAGAGAGGAAGGGAAAGAGAGGGAGAAACATCAATGTGAGAGAGAAACATTAATTGGTTGTCTCTGTATGCATCCCAACCGGGGATCAAACCTGCAACCTGTTGAACCTGCAACCTTTCAGTACACGGGACAAGGCTCCAGCCCACGTAGCCACACCAGCCAGAGCACCTCCACTTCTATTTTAAGTTAAACACTCATTCTCATAATGGCCAGGGTAAGGGAGATTATGTAGGTGCCCACAGATGTTCTTGTTTTCCCATTTTTAAAATAGAGATATTTGGCACTCTTCCTTGCTGAAGAAAACATGCAAAATCAAAATGTTAATCTGATCAACACTTGGATATATTCTAAACATTGTCTAGCAATATGACAAATACATTACAAATGAGCAGCTGCTCCTTCAAATGTTAACTGAAGCCTTCAACAGTAATTTTCTACAAGTGCTTCTAGTGCTTCATTTCTCCTTTAAATCATGTCGTCTAAGATAGAAGCACTATAGCTAACACAAATAGTGATCAGTATTATATAATTATAATATATATAAGTATAATTATATTCAAAACTTTATGAATACCTATAAATAAGATTTTAGATAAAAATAATAAATATAAATACCAGTGCATTTTTTGCTCATTTCAGCCTTCCTTCAGCCATCATCAGTGGTAGAGATTATGTAAATTACCGTTATGAATGATCATTCATAGTTTCCTTAAGCAAAATGAATGGATCGTATAGTTGTTCATTTGATACTACATGTATTTGGAGTGTGTAGGTGTGTGTGTGTGTGTGTGCAGGAGGATGCTATTATGGTGTTAGAAATTTATGTTTGTTTACCAAAAAATGTATATGTGAAACTAAGTCACTATAGTATCAATATCATTAGGAAGATATCACTTCATCAGTGATGAGCCCAGGAATATGTTAAGATGTATATCAATAGTGCTTTAGAGATTGTCATTTATCACATTGAATAATCTATTGATGGAATAAAAATTATTTCCACTTTCATTGGTTGTACTACAGATGGTGTTTGGCGAGAGCAACCTGCTATGCATCAGAAAGAATTCAGATGATGCTAGGAATTTTCATCACGCATATTCTTCAAGTGATAACTACCATCACGGTGCTCGACTTTCGAGTGAAATGTGCAGGGTAGGGTCAGAGAGGTGTCCCAAGAAGAGAGTAAGCAAAAGATATCAGACAGGCTGCCTTATCATGGGAACAAAGCAGAAGCCCAATTTTCCTACTTGAGCACAAGAGAAACACCAGATGAGAGGCAACAATTATTTAAAAGCAATTGCTTCAATCCCCCTCAAGTGAAGTCAGATTTAGTTCTCATGATTGAAACAGAAATATTTATAGACAATGTTCTTGGCATAAATTCAGAAAAATAAAAAATGATGGAACCAAGGCAGTGCCTAAAATATATTTTCAAAAGTTTAGGGAGTCAACTGATCAAAACTGGAATTCTGTACTGATAGATAATTCTACAATCTACAAATCTCAACTAAAAATGATTCTCTCACTATCATTAACTGAAAAGAAACTAAGAAGCTTGTTTTTGAATGCCTTAAAAAACACACACACACAAATAGAAAACCGTGGTCTTTTCTATTCCTCTGTCTACTCTGTATTGATAAGTTGCAATAAGTGGCATAGGAAAATTTGAGGAACTGCAGCCTTAGAAATGAACAATTGCTTTAGTGATATGGCAATAAAGTAAAACTAAGTCACTGAAGTCAGAGACCATTGTTTTGCATTATTTTTCTCAAAGAGTTTCTTAAAATACCATTAAAAATGAACCATCAAAGAAGCATAGTAGAGAAAAAACCTATTTTTTATCAATCAAGTTATCAATACCATTCCCTAGACATCAAATAAAATCCTACATACATTAACAAAGAAACAACTTTTTTCACTAGAATTTTGAGGTGGCAATTTCACCAACTTTCCTCAAATTTAAAACTCAATAGTCCTTACTCTTAACCTTTTACTCACTTGTTCTCTTTCTTGAATGGATTCATGATGGTCCCTTCCATAGTCTACTGGTCTTACTAACCCCGACACTAGCTTCATCTCTTTAGCTCCTGCGTTGAATCTGGCTCTGACGGTGGTGTTACGAGGAAACGAGGGAAAAATTTTAGTTACTTTTTTCTTTCTACTGTGATGATATGTGGTGTTTTTACTATTTATTGAACAAAATCAGTTTCAGGAATAAGACTCAAAGAAACTGTGCCACATTTCAGGGGACATGTAATGATGTGGCTCTGATCTCTTGTTTTAAAAGCCAGGGGGCTTGGAGAGGAGGAGAGGAGGCGCTGTCCCCGTTTTCAACACTCTGAGTGACCCAGCAAAACAATGTTGTTAACGCTTGGCCGGGAAGCTCAGGTGGTTAGAGCATCGTCCTGATACACCAAGGTTGTGGGTTCAATCCTCAGTCAGGGCATATACAAGAATCAACCAATGAATGCATAAGTAAGTGAAACAACAAATGGATATCTCTCTATCTCTCTCTCTAAAAACAAAACAAAAAAACCCCAGTGCTGTTAAGTCAATATGACTCTGGAAAATATTCAAAAATTTCAAACAAAAGCTTGGAAGTAAATCCCTACTATATTATGTGTCAATTCAGTTCTTTATTGTCCAGTTTAAAGCACTCCATTTAAAAATAAGTTGAAGAAATGATCAATTAAAGATTTGGGAAAATTATATCTGATGTGGAATTATAATATGCATCCTCATTATTTAACCTAGAAAAACAAAGGTTAACAAATGACATAAACAGCCTTGGAACATATAAAAGGATATAACTATCATGAATATATCACTAGAGAAAGTTTAAAATTTTTTCCCCCAACCCATATCCTGGTAACCTACTACCAACCACCATTTGACAGTGAGGGACATTGAGTCTAGTGAGGGGAAGCTGTTTGTTCAAGAAAATCCACTTCATGTTGTACATAGTATAATATGCACTATATTATGGGTGTAAATGGTAGTTTCAAGTAAAATGTTTAATTATTGCTTAAAAGGTTAGCATTAATATTTGTAAATGAAACATAATGCTTAACAAGTTAAGTAATATAGTGTTGATTCCTGACAGTCTCAGAAATTATTTTACATAATAAATGCTGTGTAATTATATTGTGCTCTTATCATGGTTAATTGAATAAGTCATATTCAATTTTTCTGTACTTGAAGTAGATGACCTCTTTTCATAACAAAAATGAAGATTAGTTAAGGCTTTGGAGACTCTTTGAATTTCAGGTTTGAATTTTACAGTTGAAATTTGAATACATCAGGATGAAGCCAGGAAACAGAAACCAATTTAAGCCTCTAAAATAAAGGAAATTAAATAAGAAAGTTGATTACTCAAATGGAAGGGTTGAGATGTAAACCTACAAGGCTATTTAGAGATAAGCAACAATAGGCTCCCTCTTCCATGGTTGGAAGGGCTGTGGGGAGCCAATGGTATTTCCAAGGACCCAGAAGCCTAGTGGGAGCCATAACCATGGAAGTGCTGCTTGGTAGAGCTGAGACCTTGGAGAAAGAACCATCTGGTGGGGCCTAGAGTCAAGGAGGAGAAGCAGCTGTTGCCCCAGGAAACAGAAAGAGAAGAAGAGAAATATCTTCATTTCCTCCCTTTCCTATCCTCAGATATCCCACAAAGGCCTCCCATTGGCCGCTTCTTCCTCAAATACAGATCTGAGGGAAAACAGGTTACTTAACATCTTTCAATATTTTCATTTTTTTTCACTTGTAAAATAAGCATCATAATTCAGAGTTGTTGTAAACATTAAATTATGTATTTAAAGCACTATGCTTTAGAGTGCCTGCCATATTATAAAGGCCTCAATAAGTGTTAAGTATTTTTATGATAAATTTTAAGTACCTGTAGTGTTAAAACCTCAATCTAATCTTCATTGTATTTTGTTCTTTGTTTGTCCCCTTGTAAGTTTTGACCTCACACTCCAGAAGTGGTCTTCAGTCCTTCTTTTTTATAGCAATTATAACTTCCTTTTCTTCAATTCCAAAACCCTTATCAAAGTAGTGTGGAAAATTGCATTGGTCAGATGATAATTAGAATTCCTATTTGGTTTTGAGAAAGAATTTAAAGATAAATAGATAAAATTTGCATTATAGTTATAACTTCTTGAGTGCCTCTGATATGCCTTTTTTGAGGCTTTAAATACTATATTTTATTTAATATTTATCATGAGCTACTTCATATATGACATAGGTATTATTGCTATCTTTTAAGAGATGAGAAGGCAAGATATCAGAGGTAAAATTACTTGATCAGAGTCATAATCTAACCAGAGCTCGTGTTGAATTCCAGGTCTGCTCAACTCCAAGGACCATAATTTGCCCACCATGAGACATACATTGACCCCTTATTGTAGTTTCAGTTTCATATACTAAATTACTCTAAGAATTTAGCTTTCATTTTAAATGTTTCATAATCCAATTATTGTCATTGATCCCTTCAACAAATATTTATTAAACACTTATTAAGTGACAGGTACTTTTCTGAACACTGAAGTTTACAATCTAGCTGGGGAGAGAGACAATAAATGGTGTGGTATTCATTTTATCCTGCTGAGCAGCAAATTACCACTAAATTAGCAACTGAAAACAACACCCTTAGTTTCTGTGGATCAGAAGTTCAAATACAGTTTAACTGGGTCCTCTGATTAGGGTCTCACAAGGCTGCAATCAAGGTATGGACCTGACCTTGTTTTTCCAGCATTGCCAATTGGAAGCAGAACCCTCAGATTAAAGGCAAAACACACCTTGGGCTCTTAAAACATCAAAATGAAATGGAATACTTTTTCGGGCAGTATTTCCTTAAATATGATGAACTTGGATTCTATCTTTCTCTTTGTGATTTCTAAAAATATATATCACATAAATACTTTTTATCAAGAAAGCCAATGGAAATATGTTTAGCCAACAGAATATAAACCTCACTAACTATGGGACATTTATAGACAGAGAAATGAGAATGCCAACCATCCCATGTTTTACCATTTCACAGTTGTCTATATTCTCCAGAGCTTGTCTATACTTGCTGGTTACACTTTCAGGTGATGGTCCATTTTTTAGAGTATTCAGTTATTTTTCTACTGCTTCAAGAAAAAAAAAATCACTAGAATCCTAGCTGTATTAGTCATAGATAATGCACAAAATTGTTTGCTTTCTTTCTGCAGATTTGTATAAATCATAAATATCTCCAAATAGAAGAGAGGGAAGAGGCAGAGTACCTGTCATGGGTAGAACTACAAAGGCACCTTGACAGTTATCATCTTTTAACTGTTCCAATTATGCTCATTTGGATGTGTTCATTCTTCAGGTGTGAGGGAACATATCATAAATCTTCAGAGTCTACAGTTTAGACTATGAGGTTCCCCCATGGAAGATAAAATAATTTATTTCATTAGCCATACTGAATTCTACTGCACAAATGTCTTTTCTTTAATTGCAAACAATATTTTTAAAAAATATATCTTTATTGATTTCAGAGAGAGGAAAGGAGAGGGAGAGAGAGAGACAGAAACAGAAACAGAAACATCAATGATGAGAGAGTCATTGATCGAGCCCGCAACCGGGCATGTGCCCGGACTGGGAATCGAACCCCAATCGCCTGGATCCTAGGTCGATGCTCAACTGCTGAGCCACGCCCGGCGGGGCACAAACAATATTTTTATTAGAAATTTTAAGAGAAATCTCACCCTTGATTTCATTCATTCATTCATTCATTCATTCATTCATTCAACACAGGTTTCTGGAATACTTGTACCTATAGGCCCGTTATGAGGGGTTGAAGATACAGTGTTGAACAAGAAGTCTCTCTTCCCGTGGAGTTTCCCATGCATTGGGTTCACTCATTCCACTGTCTTTACTGAGCACCTAACCTATGTGAGACTGTTCTAAGTGCTGGGATACAGCAGTGAGCTAGATAGAAAGTAAACTAAAAAATTGTAATTTCAGGAATTGATATGAAGAAAATGAAGCAGAGGAAGTTAATATAGAGTGATGGCAGGTACTGTTTTTAGTAGATTGATCACAGAAGTGATGTTTAACGGAAGAGTGATTGATTAAAACCATATATCTATCAGCATCTTTATAAGGAGCATCCCAGGCAGAGAGAACACAAAACATAAAGCATAACAAAGTATAACCATGGACTCTTTCCTTTAAAGTCTGACGACACTTTTAAGCTCATAAAACAGCCTCTAACTTTGCTATGTTTAAATTTAAAAGAACTTGGCATTAGATTCATTACACACAGTCAACACTAACCATGCTTTGTACCTTGAGCTTGAAGTTTGAGCAGCTTTGCACCTCATGCTCTTCTCTGCTTATTTGTTTGCTTAGGTATGTACCCATCATGCCCCAAACTCCAGGAGAAATGAAAATCATTCAAACATATTACTAGTCTACAATTTTTGGAGTAGGGGGGAGAGAAATTTCCTAGAGTCCTCTGCCCTTTTCTGATCTGGATGGCTGCTCTGAGGGCTGGATGCTCAGCTATCATACTGCGACTTCCTCTCATCAGCATCCTGAGCATTTTCACCTGTGTCGGATATCCTGCTTTCTGGTTCCATGTCATTCTGTTTCTTAGACTAATTCTCATTTTAATGAATAACACCCTCTACTAGCTTACTATAAAATGACACAGGAGAGAGAACATTGAGGCGTTAAATATCTGAAAATGTCTATATTCTCTCCTTATACTAAACTGACAATTTGGTGAGAAATAGGATTCTGGGTTAGTAGTCATAGCCTCTAAGTATTTCAAAGGCATTTCTCCTCTACTTACTAGCTTTCAGGATTGCTGAGAAGTTTTATGACATTTATATTTAAGAACAAGGTAATGAAGAGCTGAATAGAAGTTCAGTGTGCATGGATAGGACTTATGCTTAAAGTCTTTGTTATAGGGTTATCTACCTAGGAAGATAAGTTTAAGTATTCCTGATTCTCAGTGTCTATAAGTTTTTGGTGGGGTGAATGGTGCTGGTAAGCTTTTTTCCAGACAGGAATCTTCTTCCATTTTCCTACCTTGGAGAAATAATCTTGGCAGTCAACATCTCTGAACTAATGGAGGGGAGGGGTTAGGGTCTTACTATTCAGAATGTAGACATTTATTTAACCCCCATTTTCAGGTTGGGGGTGACTGTAAATCCAGAGTCTCTCAAGTTGAACCTCTGCAGAGGGTAAATTTCTAATCTTCTTCTTGGGTAAAAGAGGGGCATCTATCAGCTGCTCAGAATTTGGAAGACTGAGTTTTAACTACTTCCAAATATTGACCCTTACCCTTGTTTTCCTCTCTATCTGCATCTGTCTCTAATCCTTGAGGCCTTTGGGGTTTTGAGGCATGAATCCATCTACTTCAGGATTCACTTTTCAATGGTCTACTGATTCAAATGCCCCTTATCTATCTGATGTCTATATTCCAAAACATAGTTGCAATTGTCCGTTTATTCTCTGTTTTTATCCTTGTTCATTAGCAGTTGTTTTAATTCCATTAGGTTGATTAAACCAGTCACTTAAATCATTTGGGTTTGATTTGGGGTATATTTAACCTGATGTCTCTAACTAGAAACTCTTCTCAATTCTCTCCCTCCCACACACACACAATTCAATTCCTTTCCCCCAAATTTCTTAGAATTTTTCCTTCATCTCATGTCATCTCATCTCATTTTATTACCATGCAAATATAGTGAAAGTCATAAAAAGAAAAGTGATAATACTAGAGATGAAAGGCCTAGGTTTCATAAACTTAATACACTTGAGATAGACATGGAAATTGCTATGCCAGAAGCTGTATCACTTTAGGTTTAATTTGATGCTTATTGAATTTAACCCAGTTGACTATCTCAACAATTATAAGCTACAATAATAAACTAAAATGACATATTTTAAATGCTGAAAATATATTACTAAACTTGGTGTTCCATAGGTGAAGTGTAATTTAAAATTTTACAATGGAACTCTTCCTACAACATATAAGCCTATCATTTAGGCTTTAGGGAATTTGAGTTTCAGAAAGTTCCAGTAAAGTAAGTATAGAATTATAGAACTACCCAAACAAGTTTTAGGTCACCGCTCTAAATTTAAAAGATAAGAAATAAATAGCTACTCAAGTAGAAAGGCTATAAAGTATTTTAGTAACTTCAGAGTTCTCTGATATTTTCTGGAACTCCTGACCTATTTCTTTTTCAACTGTACTGACTCCTCTCTATCAAAACTTGTTATAATTTTCAAAAACATGATTACCCATATTACAGCTCACTGAAACTACAAATCAGTGCTTTGCCTCTTGCCTTGTAAAAGTAAATAAGAATGCTTCAGTAGATAGAAAATATTTGAGAGAACAAGAAATCAATGTGGTACAATAAAGAAGATTAAATATTGAAGATTGAATGCAAATACATATTCTCTTTGCCAAAATCTCACTGAATACAATTTTGAACAGCAGTCTTGGAAGCCAGAAGATGATGGTGTAATATATTTAAAATTCTAATGGAAATTAATTTATAATTTATAATTCTATATCTAGTCATACAATTAAGTGTGAAAATAAAATAAAAACATTTTCATATACGTCAAGTCTCAAAATAATTACTTCCAATGCACTCTTTCTCAGAAACTGCTCTCACAAAACAATGCAATGAATAAAGAAAACAGCATGGGCCTTGGAAACAAAAGATTCAACAAAGGAGAAAGCAGAAAATTCTAAGGAAAGGGAAGGGGTGCTCTAAGACTAATCTGGTAAGGAGAACAGCCAAGTAATATTGGAGCTGAGAGAGAAAAACAGACAAAGTGAAACAAATTAACAAATAAATATAAAAACCTGAGTGAATGATTATCTAAGTTTTCAGAGTTCTGTAAAAGTATTGGGAAAGACAATGAAAAGTATATAGAAATTTAAGTAACAAGATAACTGCTAGCTAACTCCAAAGGAGATGAAAAATTACATCAAAAAAGATGTGAGCATAGTGTGCTATGTGGTTCAGTGTGAACATTAAAATAATGTAAACACTGAATTTTCATCTTACCAAAAATTATGGGATAGCTGAATTGAAAGAGAAATGTCTATGTGAAACAGAGATTTTACATTTATTGGTTTTAAAAACAGCTAATGATAGTCTTATCTTCCATAGAGGGAGTTTAGTAGATTACATCTCAATTTTTAAATTGAAGAGTACATTTAAAATTTTGAGAGAAATCCTGGAAGAAGCAAAATTGAAAGTTGGTTGCTTCTGGTAAGCTGGAATAAGGGATGGAAAGGGGTTGGGCATGAGACTGCTAAATTTTCTCATAAACACTGTCATATTATTTGACATTTTAAAGCATATTGATCTGTTTTAAATGAGTGAGGGCCAGAATTTGAGAAACCTAGATTTAAATCTTTGCTCTGGTCTGGTTACTGAGTTCCCTGAACTATACCCGCAATGTTCCAAGGCAGTTTTTAGGATAAGATAAGGAATCTCCAAATATTTCCTATCGTACACACCTTGGCACTCAGGCATGTTTTGAGCATATTTCCTGAAGTTCTGAATTCTTGACAAGACACAGCATGACCATACCTCCTTCCCATCCCAAAGGCTCTAAAGATTCATGCTCAACCAGACTCCTGCTCCCCAGCCCCCTGTTCAATGTACTCTGCAGAGGCTGAGGCAAAGCAAGGCCCAAAGTAGCCCATAATTTTTAAGAGATTCCTCAGACAAGAAGGGGAATTTCCAAGGTGTCTGTGGGTTTCCTAGGATTTTAGAAGCTCTCAAGTTTCAATTTAAGAGTCTTTGAGACAGTTGTGAGTGACAAATAGAAGGGATGACTGAATGTGCCTAAAGCCAGGAGGATGGGAGGTTGTGCTCCCTTATGGGGTGGTGTGTCTGTTGGGGTAAGAAGAGTGCAATTTCTTCTTAACTCAGTTTGTATCTACGTATCTAATAAATGTTTTGACGAGAATTTTAAAGCCTTTTTTATACACTTTAAAAGACAATCTCTTTGTCTAATTTTTCTTAAACTAGTACTTTTGGAAATGTGTATATAAATAAAATAGAAATAGAAGATTGTTTGAAGCCAATGGTGTCTGGCATTATGATTTAGCACAGGTCTCTGTCTCATCACAGTTACTATATACAAAGCAAACTGCACCCCCATAACATTTCTCGGAAAAACAGATCCACATTCTTCTCTTATCAGAGGCTGGTCCTTACATTCAACTTAATATTCAACTAAAGTAATTCACACTTGTTTTACTTATTTGACGTGCTTTACTTTGTCTGAGAAAAAAAATGTGCACATTTTATTCAGTTGCATACAGATGTTTTCTATTTTTAAATACACGTAATTATAGACAATTTCCATCTTAAGTTACTTACAAATGAACATAGCAACCACCTGTATACCGCCTTACAGTTCTAAAGTAAGTAATCTCCTAGTAACATAAGTTAGCAAAAAGAAGTAATCATATATAGGTATTATATACTTACATATAAATTGACTGTATATCTGTGGTAGGCAGTTAGACATGACCAGAGCAAGGACAATGGGCCAGGTACAGAAGGTCTCCAGGGTGGAAAGCCCCAGGTGCTTAGCAAAGGACAATTGTGGGTGGGACCTCAGCCCCAGGGTGACCTTTCCTCCCTTAGCATATCTTTGGTCATGCTGTTTGGACCCCCTGACCTTTCCTCTCTGGAGATAACATCTAGGCCTTAGTTGTATTTCAGCTCCAAGCCCAGAAAAGCTACAAAACCAGACTAGTGACCCCACAGCTGACCTCAGGACTAGCTGCATTGGATAATGACTCCCTGCCCTGGCACAGACCAATCAATCAGTGGAGACCTAGACCCTGAAAGGACACACCTGGAAAGCTGCTGAATATTCTATTAAGATCTTCCCCTGGGACCTCCCCTAAAATCTCCACCCTTAAAATCCTTAGGACAGAGGACCCAGTGTGCTCTCCCCCTTGGGAGCAAGCCTGCAGCCTTTCCCTTTCCCTTCCCCCTCCCCTCTCCCATCCCCTACCTGCCACCACATCAGGCATGTTACCATTAGCTTCCTCACTCCCAAGCCCCAAGGGCTGGCCCTTCCTTTACCTCTATAACTTGTTTCCTAAGCCCATTTCTTCTACAAATTACTTATTCTACCTCTGCGATTTTATAAATAAATGTTCTCTTACAGTTTGAATCTTGGCTCTAAATTCTTTCCTAGACAGAACTCAAGTACAGAGACAGCTGAACCCAGGTCCAGTGTGACCCCCGTGGTCTAACACCTGGTGCCATTCCCACCACCTACAACATATCTAAATATAATGAGTTCTAAAATTTAAAAGTATTAATTAACTCTTTTATTCTTATTAGCACCTTGATATTGGACAAGATTTCAAATGAAAAGGGTTCAACCCCTGCTAGTCCAGTGGAGGTGGTCATCTCTCCTTCTTCAGCTGGTTACTGGGTTTTTAATTATCTAAAATCTTGATGTAAATCTTTGACTGCGACAGGCTCCAGGGAGTTCTGTGATTTGGATTTCAGATTATGATTCCCAGTTAGTCAAGGATAGAGTTCTGAGCCAAATACAACTGTGTGGAGGGTTCTGACTTAGCCCTTACTACTCCATTATCAAAAAATAAATGTGGATTTGTTTTGAAGTACAATTTACATAGGGGAAAATGCACAAATCTTAGTTGTACAGCTCAATGAATTTTGACATATGTATATACCCAGTAACCAACATCCAGATCAAGATGTAGAACATGTCTATTACTCTAGAAAATTTCTCCATACCCCTTTCCAATCATTAGCCCTCCGTTGCAACAGAGGTAACTGCTTTCCTGATTTCTATAACTATAAATTAGTTTTGCATATTTTCTGCATGAACTCAACAAAATTATGAAGTCTGTGCTCTTTGGTGTCTGCTTTCTTTTGATCAATATAATGGTTTTTAGATTAGGCCTAAAGTTTGGCAAAAGAGAAGTAAAAATGGCCTTTCTTCATAGATGGCATAATTATGTGTGTAAAACTCTAAAGGCATAGGGAAAACCTGTCTCTAACTATTAAGGAATTTAGTAAGGTCAAGGGCTATAAAGTCACTATATAAAAATCATTGTATCCCATGACATCTTTTGCATAACTTTATGGTTGATTGAGGAGGAAATTATTTGCTGGAATGAACATTTTCTTAAACAAATATAGACCCAGGGATGCACACAAAGATAACCCCTAAACAAATATGATGAATATGTTGACAAAAGACCTAAAATATCCTTAAACCTAGTAATCAAGGTATTTTTTAAAGAAATTACAAGGCAATGCATAGAAGACATTAAGCTTTTATGCTCACCATTTTGATATATATATTCTTATTTCTATGTGAATATAACTTTTTAAAATCAAGTTGCAAAGTATTTTATAGAGTATGAGCAACTAGAAATGGAACTTTGTGTTTCTATTCTCTGCTTACAAAAAAGAAGATTATCTTATGAGTAAAGAATTAAATGGAAACATTTAAATTGTCTTAGCTAAACAACTACCTCTGCATACTTGTGTGTGTGTGTGCGCACACACGTGTGTGCATGTATGCACTGTTCTCTGTCTTTAGAAAGTATTAACACTCATTCAGGATAACTGGTCAAATAAAATAAGGGCAAGCCTTGAATAGGTGTTATCAAGTTAAGTAAAGTTTAAAGGTTGATTGTAGACTATGTACAAAACAAGGTTGGCAGACGATCTGCTTTTTTACAACTAACCGAATGAGTATAGAAGATACTTGTAGGCACATTTATTTTGAGATTTCCATGAGCTAGAAAGACAGTATACTAAGGACTTCACATTCCTTATTTTATTAAATCTCCACAAAAAGTGCAAAGCATTGCTAAGAAAATCAAAAGGCAAACTACAAACTGGGAGAAAATAATGCCCATCACATATCCATAAAATTAGTAAAATACTACTACAAAACTATTAGAAAGGCTAAAGTAAAATATACTGACAACACCGAGTGCTGGTGGGGATGTGTGCTTCTGAGAATACAAAATGGTACAGCCACTCTGGAAAACTTTGGCAGTTTCTTCAAGATTAATCATATCATTTGACCTAGCAATTCTATTCCTCTGTATTAAATGTACATAAATAAAAATTATCTTCACTCACACAAAACAAACTATATCTGAATGCTTATAGCATCTTTATTCATAATAACTCAAAGCTCCATCAACTTCTGAATGGATAAATAAACTTTGGCACTTCCATTCTAAAGGAACAAATTATTGATGAAATGAAAAGGAACAAAGTATTGATACATTCTACAATTTGGATGAATTTCAAAGGCATTGTGCTGAGTGAAAGAAACCAGCCTCAAAAGCTACATATTATATGATTCCATGTATGCTACATTCTCAAAAAAACTAACCTGCAAGTATGGAGAACAGCTCAGTGGTTTCCAGGAGTTAGGGATGCAGGAAGCATGTGACTATAAGAGGATAGCATGAGGGAGCTTTTGAAGATGATGAAATTGTTTTCTAACCTCAAAATCCATAAACTGTACATACTCAATATCAATTTTTCTGTATAATTTCAAAATTAAAAAACAAACAGGAATTATTGAATAAAGAACAGTTTTTCTGTGTATGAAATACTGTGTGGTTATTAATAAGAACAGTGGGTGTCATTGATATGTTGTTAGGTGATAAAATCAAATTTGAAGGATTATGTTTATAGATTATGATTACATTTTTTGTAAAATTAAAAACAAAATAAAATTTATGTGTGCACGTATTTGTGTGTATGCATGAGTACGTTTATGTGTGTGCATCTGTATGTATGTATCATGTTTGTTTGTTTTTAAATAAATATATCTTTATTGATTTCAGAGGGAGAAAGGGAGAGGGAGAAAGACAGAAACATCAATGATGAGAGAGTCATTGTTTGGCTGCCTCCTGGAAGCCCCCGCAACCCAGGCATGTGCCCTGACCAGGAAACAAACCACAATCTCCTGGATCATAGGTTGATAATCAGTTGCTGAGCCACAGCCAGCCCGGCTATGTACCACGCTTCTAAGTACCATTGTACAGGAGATACTTTAAGTATCTTTAAGAGAGGCAGAGAGGTGTTTAGAGGTGCAGTGGAAAAAAAATTATTAACCTTATCTAATTTTTGCATAGTTTTTTAGTGGTTAAGATAACATTTGTTTCTCTATTAAAAATAATCTAATATGCTATAATACCTCTTTCCAGGCATGAGTGTTTTAGAAGAACATTATTTCCCCAGAAATATAATATAAATGTTACAATACATACAAACATGTTGAAAGAAATGCTTTTAATTATTATTTGTCTGTGATTTTAGTCTTCAGAGCATGATGAGAATTGAGAAAATTTAAGGAACTTATTGTCAATTGCAAAATTCTATAAATCCTCAGCTTTGGCAGATTTACATTTATAATGAGCTATGGTCTTGAACAAACTTCAAACTAATCAGTAATATTTTAACCCAATATTGAGTAAAAACTGATTTTTAAAATAAAAGCAAATTTTCTTCAGTACATCTGGTGGAATTAATGAAGTATAACTATATTAATAACCACATAATTAAAGTTACAAAAAAACATAAGTAAATTGCTTTATCATTTAATGCCTTTTGAGCAAAAATATTATTGAGTTATTTAGTTATTATATTTAGTTGTTTAGTTATACATCACTTGTAGTGATGCATGTATTTTTCTAAGTCAGGGATAATATTAAACATATATAATAAATTCACATATTTTTTAGCAAAATGAATTTTTTTAAATGGACTCACAGCCCATTTCAAATGCTTTCCAAAACATAATTTTTCAATATCAGCAGTACTATTCAACTCTCTGTTATCAGGCAAAACCATCATTTAAGTACAGAGAATTTTTGCTGCTCCTTAAACAAAAATGTATTCCCCATATCATAGATACAAAATATAAGGTAAAATTCCTGAAGGTGGCAGCATCCTAAGCAAATCTGTCCTCAACCTTTGCAGCAAGTTGTTCTTTTTTATGAATTAGTATTACATTTGCTGGTTAAAATGGCCAGTAACATTACAAACTGTGATTAATTGCAAAACAATGCAACTGTAATTATCATGATGCTGTGATTTCTAGAAGACTCCCACTTAAAATATAGTTTGTGCTTACAAATATAGTTATACTCAATACAAATATCTTTGTCAAGGCCTCATATATGAAGATTTCTGTTTCCTGACTCATTACATTAATTTTCTTACTAATAAATGTTAGCAAAATGACAAGGTGGCAGAGATGCATTTTCACATTTCAATTTCCAACTTAGAGCTATTTTTTTAATGGGAGGAAAATAATTTTAATGCCAATTCTTCATTTACATTTTTTGAAAGATGAGAAAAATAATTATGATGAATACTATTACTATAATTCTTGAAACTAAAGATGGCCCCATAAGTCAGAATATTAACTGTAAATTTAAACATTGGGTTTTAAAATACTTATTCAATTCAATTCACAGTTTTAAATGAAAACCCATACAGTTTTCTTACCTGCCAATAAAATATTATTTGATGGTGTACTTTTGAAGCTATTACTCTCTATCCAGATGGTTGTGGCCGTTACCATTATTATTAAAAGGCAAATTTCCGATCTATTCTTCGTGATTAGGAGCTCATAGGGAGAAAGAGCTCATTAGCATTCCAGGAGGATCACTGCCATCCCTGATTAAATACTTTGTCTGAGATAAAATTACCCTCCAGGGAAATGTTAGCCTTAAGAACAATTGAAACATATGGTTCATTAGTAAGAACCATATTATTTCCAGATCTTTCCATCCATCCTCATTTGTGCTATACCTAAATTCTCCCACATTCATCCAATACCTGAAGGGGGAACCAGCTTTTTCTCAGCAACAGCAGCTATTAATCCTTTGCCATATTATCCATCAACAGCCTTTCTCTGGATATTGATATTTTCCCTTTAATATGAGATGTATTTTTCCATTCATAATAGATTTCCAGTCAGTTGTTTGTTATTTTATGTCTAAATTCTACAGTGTTTGTCAGTGACCTCCTATCTAAATTTTAAGGCCCATTCAGCATGTATGTATACTACATTAGATTGCCATATAATCAAATGTTTCTTAGAAAAATAATAAAGCCTTTTGTCTTATAGGTAATGAAACTTAGTGCTTCTTTTGCAAATGGTAACATGCAAGCCAGCTAACCCACATGTGACCATGCAGTTTAGCATAGAGAAAGTCTCTGGAAGGCAATAAAAGCAATCTCAGTCTTTTTTTTTTTCTTTGGACTTTACCCAACCAGAATTTTCCTTTGTCCCTATTGCATTGTCATATCACCCGTCTTTTCATTACTATTCTTTCTTCCCTTTGTTTTATTTAATTTTGCTTTTTCATCTTTAGAGCTTCTCTCTTCAGTTTCTGGGTCTGTGAGCCTAGTGAATATTAGGGATTTTCCTGAGATATTTCCTAAATGTTTGGGTAAAGAACCAGGACTAGGACTTGAAGTCACAGAAGCAACAGTAGCATAGAGCCTGGGTGGTGATGGTCAATAGTTGAAGTGATGATTTATCCAGATGCTACTTAGTGCAGGAAAAATAGAAAATGGGCATAAGGAAAGTTTAATGCAGTTTACTTATAAATTGAAAACCAGAAATTTTCAGCATACTCATTCTAAAACTGTTTTGTTGTTGTTTTTGCATATTTGGGACTAGCAAGTTAAGCATTCTTAAAAGATTTGCCATAAATGTCTCAGCTAATATTATAAACTATACCCGGCAAGCGTATTATCGATACAGATATGTAGGGAGAAAACCCGGGCTCCTTTATTTTACACTTTGCTTAATAGGACTTGAGGAAGAGGAGATTTAAGAAAAAGTTATTTTAAAATGGAAATGGGTTCACTTAAGCATGAGTGATAGACTACAAGACAGAAGTATAAGGAGAAAATAGGCATAATTGTAGCTTAGGGAACTTGAAAGAAATAAGAGAGAAATGAAAGTTGAAATACAAGAAACAATGAAAGTATTCACATAAGTAATTAGCAATAGCCTTGGAGGAAAATTAAAGAACATGAGCGAGAAAAAAATAAATAAGTATATTTTTATATGTATATATATGTTTGTGAATGAGAGAGAGAGAGAGAATCTTCTATCTTCTACAGGCCACAAAATAAAAAAATTCTTGATGATGGAAGTAGCAAGGGGGAAATATTTTTGCAAAGTAATATGAAATAAGAAGCAGCAAAATTTTGCCATGAGTGGAAAGAAGGGCTGGTCGGATCATCTACCAAGGAGAAAGGATTTAGACATCTGAGACAGACACAGGAAATACCAATGACTGTTGTGCAAGGAGTCAGTCAGTTTTGCCATAAACCAAGCAGAGTGAAAACACTGGTTCTCACCAGCAAGTCGATTTTCACATCAAGCATGAAAGGGCAACAGACAAATGATTTAACTATTGTTGAAAGCAGAGATGACACTAATTGTATTTTAACCTCTTTATAATTTCATGGACTGTGATAATAAGTGAATTGCAGACAGCATCAAGCTCCTTTCTGGTGCTCAGCTAACATCACACAATAAAAAATCAAGTTAGCAGCAGAAATTTGTTATTATTTTGTATTATCTAGATGGAAAATGTTAGGCTTTTTGCTTTTGGGACACATTTAGTTGTTTCCTGATCACTCCTGAAAAATAAAGATATCTATACAGTTCTTTGCCAAAGAAAGGAGAGGCAGAGCAGAGTAACACTACCAGTACCTCTCTCCCCTCATTTGCCCTTGGGTAGAATCAGGCTAGTCACACACCAAAGGTGTGGCATCCATAGCCTTCATTCAGTTTCATATTTTCCATTAGAACAGTGATGCTCAACCCTTTTCATCTCATGGCACACATACACTAATTACTAAAATTCTGTGGCACACCAAAAAATTTAGATTGAAAACTGCTGCATTGAAACATTGACTCTCCTCTATGGAATTCCAGTATAAGAAAATGGGAACACAAGGATGTAATGTAAGCTCTTTGCTTCTACAATTAGTAGATAATAGCAGATGTTAATTATTCTTTATGCAGACCACGATGCTTGATCTCATCGGACATATCTGTGGTGTCAGAGAAATTCCATTTACATAAAGGTCCCCAAATCTGTAGATGGGCTGGGTAAACATTGGAGCTTATTGCCAGGCTCTCCTGTGACTGAGGTAGAACACTAAAGGTTAAAGAAAGGACTTTTTTTCTCTTCAACTCTAGGAGGGTAGCCTTAGAGTTACCCTTCCAGACAGAGAAGACTACATGGGGATGCCTCTGGGCACATTAATGCAAAGACTCTTGGGTTTAAGAAAGGGACCTTCCAGTGTATTTTGCTGGCCTGCTTCCCTCTTCCCTTAGGCAGTTCTAAAGGAATTCAAAAAGTTCTTTTAAAAACAAATTTATAAGAAGCTCTGTTCAAATTCATAGAAAAGGCTTAATTACTTTTTAAATTAACATATAATATAAATATGGCGTATCTATGGTGCCTATGAAAAGTGCACCCATCATAAGCTTATGGCTCATGAATTTTTTCAGGTAACTACATCCCGTATAATTAGCTCCCCGATCATGATCTCAAACATTATCAGAAGTTCCTCCATCACTAACTTCAAAGGTAACTATTAGCCTGAATTCAAATAGCAAATTTTTGTCTATATTTTGTCTTTAACTTTTTGTAAATTTACTTTAAGTAAACAAAATAATGCTGTATGTTCTCTCCTCTATCTGGCTTCTTCCACCCAATATTATGTTTAAACAATTCATTCATATATTTGGAGTAGTTATGGATTGATTATTTTCATTGCTGTATAGTATTTCATTATATGAATATATTATAATATTTTACTCATTCTACTATTGATGGACATTTGAGCAGTTTCTAGTTTGGTGATATTATGAATAGTACTGCAATAAACATCCTCATATGTGCCTTTCAATGCATATAATCATTCATCTATAATAGATGTATACATCAAGGAATTGGAACTGCAAAGCCATAGAGGTACATGTTTATATGTTTTATATGTTTTAGTAGATAGTGCCAAACAATGTTCTGACGTATTTCTACCAACTTACATTTCAACTGTATTGTATGAGAGTTCCAAATGCTCTACATTTTTGACAACCCTCAATATTTTCCATTTTCTGATGGGTGACTATGGGGGTTTAGAACTGTGCTCTAATTCTTGTTGAGGAGTCTTGGATCTATATCTTGATAATTCCAGGTGTAAATAATGTATTTGGGTCTCACATCCCACTTCAATATACAGCATCTTTTTGGTAGTTGAAAATAAAATATTTTAGAAATCTACCCTGGAAGCCAACTTTACCCACCAATAAAGGCTTTGAAAAACAGTCAATTCTTCAATTCAATCACATTAAATAAACCTTCAACTTCAAGGACATATTTTTTCAAATAATTTCATTTTTCTTCCTAATATTTTTAATCAGCCAAATTTTAAATCACTTTCAATATTTATAATGTTATCTTGGCATAATAATTTAAAAAATTATTTTCTTTAAAATGATTGCAGGAATCATTGACCCAAAATATTACTTTAGGGTTAACAAGAAGAAATAGATGTAAAATGTGCCTCAAATAATAAATGTTGGATAGATGCTAAATTAGGTGAGAAAATAAACAATAATGACTAACTAAAGATATTTTTAAATTAGTACTCCGAAATTACTTGAAAAATATATTTTAAAAAAACCACAAGTTGTAATGACCTTTATATGCCATGTTGCACCTATAGAAAATGGCTAAAATGTTTTCAATGATAATAATGATTATGTTGTAGTGAAATTGGCCAAAGAAAACATTGTTAGTACTTTTATAAATTATACAATGCTGTCGGAAACAATGCAGTTCAAGAACCATGAAGAAATCCATATCATAATTATTTCATTCCAGAAAATTTGCTCATTTACTTATTCAACAAATGTTTATTAAGCACCCATGCTGGGGGCCAAAATAAATATCACCAACATAGGTTCCCTTCCTTTAAGAAGCTTATATACTAATTGAGGGCAGACTTGATAAAAGTACTACTGCTCAGCCAGTGTGGCTCAGTGGCTGAGCATCAACCCATGAACCAAGAGATCACGGTCGGTGTGATTCCCAGTCAGGGCACATGCCCGGGTTGCAGGCTCGATCCCCAGTAGGGGGCATACAGGAGGCAGGCGATTGATGATTCTCTCTCATCACTGACGTTTCTCTCTCTCTCCTCCCTCTCCCTTCCTCTCTCTGAAATCAATTTTAAAAAATTAAAGATAACTAAGCTTTAAAAATACTACTTTTTCATTGAATAATGGCTTACATAAGGCATAATATGGATGGTGGAAAGAGAAATCTAAGAATAGGTTACCCTAAGAAAACTATTTCAAAAAGCAAAAAGAAATTTATGAAATTATTCATGGACACCTGAAATAACAAAATCAAGGGGGATAAAGGTCAAACACAGAGTATATTGGCTTAATGTAACAGTTTAGAGCATTCTAATAAAAGTCAAAATATGACAATACCTTTAAGATGCAAAACCATATTCACTAAAAATATTATAATGTAAAATGGTTTATATGGTATGATTATGCCATTTAAAAATATGCAGCTATAAGATAATGAATAAAAATCAACCAGTTCTACTAGAAGAGCATTTTAATCAAAAGTGGTATTTGGGTCAAGATGGTGGCATAGGTAAATGCAGTCCTTGCATACTCCCCAAACCACATCAAAATTACAACTAAACTACCATCATTCAGAACCACCTGAAATCTAGTTGAATGGCAGTCCTACAACTAGGGATTTAAAGAAGCAGCCACATGGGGACTGGTAGGAGGTGTGGAGACACGGTTGGACTGGTCTAACACCATTGTGCGGCATCTGGAGGGATATCACTGATGTGGACGTCCCACCTGAGGAACGAGGGATACCAGCCCCACACCAGGCTCCCCAGCCCAGGATTGTAGTGCGAGGAAGAGAAGTCTCCATAAATCCTGGCTGTAAAAACCAGTGGGGAGTGTGGCTGAGTGAGAGTAGGATGGTGGAGTCCCAGCAGTTCCTCTTAAAGGACCCTCACATGGACTTACTCGGACTCCCTCCCTCTGAGTTCCAGCACTGGAGCAGCAACTAGAAAGACACCAAGGACATACAGGGAGGAACCGAATTGTCCGGCATCAGTGTGAGAGCCAGGAGCCACCTTCTGTCAGACAAAAGTGCTGGCACAGGCATTGTACCCTTTCTGAGACTCCCTCATCCCCCCCAGGTACAGAGCCAGCAGGCAGGCACTATATCTGAGTCTCCATCAACCTGGCTCACAATGCTTGCCCCACACTGGTGATTCCCGAGACCCCCACCCCACCCAACTTTGGGCTCACCCAAGCTGCTTCTGGTGGCTTTTCCATATGAATGGCCCATCTTGGCTCAGGCTTCAGACTTTCCTAAAACATCTCAAACAAATAGTGTCTGACCTCAGCATGCCTTGTATTTCTTGCTAAGTAGCCCCAGACCCAGCACTAGCGGCAGTCAACCTTGGTTGTTACAGAAGAGTCATGGGGATGTAAAGTACGGCATAGGGGATATAGCCAACAATATGCTAATAACTATGTATGGTGTCAAATGGGTACAAGATTTATGATCACTTAGTAAGTTACATAATGTCGAATCACTGGAGTATACACCTGAAACTAATGTAATATCGTATGTCAACTGTAATTGAAAAATAAAAAATAATATAAATTTTTAAAAAAGAAATAAAAATACAACTGCCTCACCACCCATTTTCCTTAACTATAGACAACAACTATTTTATTATTCCAGAGATAATTTACATATATGTACACATGTGTATATTTTAAATGTGCCTTTTGAAAGAATGACCTCATTCTTTCAAATGGCTCCATAATATTTTACTCTATGTAGATACCACTAAATATTGAACAAGACCTCTATTGATGATTTTTTTTTTTGCTATTTTTAGATTTTGTGATTACAGTGCAGATTAAATACGTCTCTTCAAAATCATCACTACACATATGCATGGATATCTGTAAAATAAATTTGTCAAGGTACAGTTATTGAGATTAAAGGTTTGTGCATTTGGAAATTTTATTGTTATATTGTTTACTATCAATGTAAGTCTCACAAATATAATAAGTAAGCTAAACGCAAAAGAATACATATTCATCCATTTTATCTATGTAATATGCAAAAGCAGAAAAACTTCTTACATTGTCAGGAGATAACATAGTTTGAAGGGGCTACTTTGGGAGAAGGCACAATGGGGACTTCCCAGAGACTGGTAATGTCCTTCTGCTCTTGATTTGGGTGGTAAATGTGGTTGTTTCGTTGATGATGCATTATAGTCACACTTAAAAATCTTTTATTTTACTTTATATATGCTATACTTAATATTTTTTATTAATAACAAAATTATATAACGAGTTACATTAATATAGTGAGACAAAATTCTTTTTATATGCTTCAGAGCAATTTTGTTTGTTTTATTGAGAACTGTATGTCAGTCTCCTTGCCTGATGTTTCTGTTATTTCTAACTTGTCTGCCAGTTTATGATATTTATATTTTTAAAGTTTATTGAGATTTTTATATAATCTGTACATATTTCAAGTGTAAAGTGTGATAAGCCCTAAAAATTTATATACCCATAAAAAATAGTTCTATGCCTTTAAAAAGAAAAGTGGCATTTAATGTTATGTTTTCTTTCCAATAACAGGTAAATTTTACTCATTTGATAGTTCTTGGAAAATGGAAGGGAAAGCTATTCAGATTACAAATTATAGGGATTACATCTAAATATTAAGGTTAGAAATTCTGATATTTTAAATTGTAGAATGTTAAGATAACTTAAAGTTTTTACATTTGCATTATATCTCTTAAGTTCAAAATTCTTCTCAGTTATTATCATTATAAACAAAATATTCCTGATAAATAAGTGGGTGTTGGTTGGTGACTGTCTCCATAGTCACCATGAGAAAAATGAAACTGAGATTATTTCAGTGACGTGTCATTTGCTCAACACAAGAACAGAGGTCTCTTTATCTCAAGTCAATAATGTCTCCCAGTGGGCTCAGTAGCCTCTAATCAGAACTTTTATAAGCGACTTTTTCTTATCTGCCCAACTTTGAGTATGGAACACTGTGTCTTTTCCACCAGAGATTATTTTATAGGGCTATAAACTCATTCTGGAAATCTAACTGTGACTCTGCTTTGTATAAAGTGAAGAGACACAAAGTTCTGAATATAAAATTTGAGTCAGTAAAACTTTTCTCAAGAAGACAAAATCATGAAGTTTTATTTTTAATATGTGTGCATACAGCATATTTTCATGATCAAAGCAAGTAAATTTTATTACAGAAAAAAATAGCTCTTTGAATTATACTATAATTGAATCAACTTTTCAGCATCGACCTCTGCTGTTATTAGTTAGAATAATACTCTGTCTTTAGAGAATTATGACTTGGAAACACTTGTAATTAATTGCATTGGTGAATTAAAAAGTGATGCTTGGGTTGTGCTTTTTTTTCCCCTCCCAAAGCTATTTGCAGTTGTACCAATGAACTAGATGAGTAGAATTTGACCTCTGACTCATAACATTGAAAACAAATGTCCCATGCACATTGTAGGCCACAATTTATGTCAATTTATGTTGGTCCCAGCTTTTAAGCAAATGTTGTATTTAAAAAAGGTATTACATACTCTAATGTTTCTGTAAAAAAACCTTTAACTCTGTAAAATTTGGAAAAGAAAGTTGTATTTTCAAAAAAAAGTTATTTTTGATTTCTGAAAGAAAACTAAATAATGTGGTTATTGAGTTTTTAGTCTAAATACAAAACTGAAACAAGTCTCTTAAAAAAAAGAATATGAAATTTACATGCTGAGAACATGTACTTTTTTAGAATTATATCTATCTATGCTTTCACAAACCCAAGTTTGTTAGACAGAAATTATAACACTAATAATTTCTAATTTTAAAAAATTAATGATTAGTAAGACAAATTATGAAGGTGTCAACCAATTATATTTCTTATTAATATTTATTTTGTTCTATCTATCCTTATGATCTCAGAACACTTAAACACTTAGTTGTCCCTGATTTCTTCTTCTTCTTGTTCATTTGCTTACCCACTCCCAAATCTATATTCTAAGTAATTCCAATTAAGGAAGATTAATAAATCCCAGATTGTCCACGAGAGCCAACTGATTCAGAATGAATCTTTCCTAATTGTTTTGTGTTCACATGGGTGTTCACTTTGGCTCTTCTCCAAGCTCCCAGCCGCAAGGGAAAATTACCTTTCCACACCCAACTAAAAACAGTCAAAGAATAATTCCTTTAGTGAGCAGCGTCACTGAATAAGCAGTTTTAACTCAGTGTGCGTGTATTTTTTTTTTTTAATGAAGATCTGTTTGTAGATTAAGCCAACAAAGTAGTTTTCACACAGTATACAAGATTCTGTTGTTGCTTTTTTTTAAGAAATTGCATTCTGAAATTTACAATCTTTATTATCAACTTTTTAAAATCCCAAATGACATGGTTTTGTTTTCTGCATGAAAGTTTTCTTAAAAAGCAAATTGTAATTCTTTCTCAGCCCATTTTCTTAATCTTTCATCTATAGCCTTCCAAAATAACATTTTCTTTTGATATTATCATCTTTTATGCTGTTTAAACAAGCATGTCATTGAATTAGCACTTCCTTTTCAGAAGGTAAATAATAGTGCCCCTGTTTAAAAAAAAAATAATAAATCTGACAGTATATGGAACAGAGCTTCTTATATAGCTTCTCATTCATCTGAATATAAAAGTCTAGGATTAGTTATCATCTGGTTTGACCTGGGGAAAGTGTCTGAGCCCCCCAGAGAGGCCTGTTCCAACGTTTCTTCAGCAAGGATCACTTTGCTGTAAGAGAGCAACGTAGATTGGTTGCTCATAAAGAAAACAGAAAAATCTTCATGAGCAGAATTGATAATTTAGTAGAAGATGAAGAGGTTTTCATAGAATAATGAGAACATAGTCGTGAGGTTTTAGAGCTTCCATTTCCTCTCCAAACCCACCTCCAAGAAAGTATCCCCCCTTTCCAAGGTGGTGAATCCGGCAATGCAGTCATCTGGGGCATGGCTTCTGTAGGGGTGGCTGGCAAAGGGCTCCCCTGGAGGGCTGATGAGCACTTCTTGAAAATGGTAGTGATGACTGACTGCATGGGCTTTTGCCATATAGGTTATGACAGTAGGATTTCAGATGCAGGATTTTAGATGAATGCCACCATGAGGAATTCTAAATGAAATCGATGACATGTGTGGATGTAGGAACACAAAGAGAGATTTGAAAACATTTCTGTCTTCACAAGGGCATAAGAATTGACTTTTGATACAGAAAATGAATGACTGCCTTTCATGTTAGGGTAATTCTGATGTAGGATAAAACATAAAAACATTAAATAGCTGTGTCATTTGTATTCTTTCAGAGTTTGGAGGAGGCGCATAAATCTGCAGTATAGCACAGTTACGAATTTGCAAACTACTTTTGTAAAAATAAAAGAACTTGTTTGACCCCTTTGTTCTGGGAATTCCACACACTTTATAACTTTAGCTAGCGAGAAAAAACAGGTCTCTTTAACCTTCTTTAGGCTACGCCAAGATCTCAATCAAACTAGGTAGGTTTCTGTTTTATTTTTTTTACAGAATACAGTAAGTGCAAGCTTGCATATAGGCAGGTCTCCCAATTCACACCCTGTTTATAAGTGAATGTCAGGGGACATTTTAAAAACAGCAGAGTAAGTCTTTCCATTTTCCTTAACAACATTCTCTTTTCTTCTCTTATTTAATGTCCTTTTATAGTAAATCTTTATTTTAAAGAGATACGTAAATACTCTATTCTAATACCTCCAACTCAAGACTATACAAATGGTGCTATGTAACTGCCCTTTGCAATACATAGTGCCCGAATATCTCTGTGTTCCTTTCTTTCCTTTTTTTCATACTGTTATCCTCAATTCAGAAAACAATTCACAAGCAATTTCCATGTACAGGTTTCTACAGTTCTCCCAAAGTAGCATGTTTCTATGAAATATTTCATAACCCAAATGGCATAAAACAAAAAAAAGCAACCATCATAAATATATATGGAATTTTTTTTAGTGTTCCCTGACCCCAAATTCAACCCACACACAATGTCTTTATTTCATTTACCACCATCCAAGCGCTTAATTACATCCAGTTTTACACTAAGCATAACACCCTCCTGAACTCTTTCAGACTTTTCTGATACCTTAGGATGCATCTCGCTAAGGAGTGCACAAAATAAATGGAGAGAAAGTGCAGGTAGTCCCAGACAGAGTTCAAAGCTATGGTACTAGATGCTGAGATGCTGAGTGTAGTTCCCACTGAAGGCTCTTGGCGGGGCGGCTCTCGCTGCTCTGGCTGCGCACTGCGTCTGTGACAGCGTGTTGCAAAACACACGCTGAATGATATTTTTGTCTTTTTTTTTTTTGTAAAAGCAAAAATCTTCAGAATTCTTTGGGTTAGCAAAAACAGGTACGAAGGTAGGTGTTTTCTAAAAACTAAGTGGTGTGACACGAACTTTGGTAAAGTGAAGACACCTCTATTAATTTTCCATTATTAGTATCTTCCATCTCTGAGCATTTATCGTTACAGTATGAAAGGCCCCAACCTTTTTCATCCAGGAGCTTACATTTGAGTGTGAGTGAGTGAGTGTGTGTGTGTGTGTGTGTGTGTGTGTGTGTGTGTGTAAAAAGAGAGGCGAGCACATGGGGGGCATATAAACAATCAACTGCAATTCAGGTCAGAATGGGAACTTCAGTAGAGGTATTTTACAGGTCTTCCTTCTGATTGTAAGACATATCCAGAAGATCAAGGGAAGGAGGAAGCCTCTGTGCCTGGAGGTAGAAGCCAGGTGGTAAAGTGATGGGCAGAGAATGAAGCAGAGGCATTCTCTGCTGAAGCAACAGCATTAAGGAAGACAGGGGGTGGCAAGTACCCTGCATGAGGGAGCTGAACGGCCTCTGCTGGTAATTTAGCGCATTCCCATTTGCCTTCATCTCTAGGGCATTGAATGTCTCCAAGAGATGACCTTGATGACCACCATAATGTCAAGTTAATCCCGCCACACGTCAGTCCTGAAGGAGTTGGATTTCATCTCTGTCACAAAGTAGCCTCTCATTCAAGCACAGTTGAAAGTTTCCCATTTGGTTTAGACCTTGGGAAGATAATGTTGTAGACCTGGTTTGAGACTTTAATTTCATATGCTTCTAAAGCCTCATTTTTTTAAATAAAAAAGAAACTTAATCAAATTTTAAAATATTCAACAATGAATCCAGAAAATATAAAGGGATTTCTCAGGGTTACTTGGGGTGGGGTGCGACTGAAAGATTTCTTTGCACCTCTTTGTAAATTCTCAACATACTTTTTTCCCCTAAACAATTAGAAATCATTTGTTGTTTAGCCAATTCACTCATTTATTCAGCATTTATGATTGCATATTGTGTTCCAAACATTGTGTGAGAACTCAGGGAGTTAAAAAGATGTATTGTTCTTTTGTCTTGCTTTGTTTTTTAGGGGAAACTAAAAACTAAGTAAAGAGGAAAAAAGTCTCTGTCAGGGGAAGTCCAGCTACTCCAGCCTATAGGAAGAATATTTGTTGATTATTTAGAGTCAGGAAGGATTTCAGAGCTTAGCTCAAGCTGACTCTGAAGATAGGCAGTGAATCAGAGAGAACAGAAGGTAAAAACACACAATGCAGAGAGAGGTTAAAGGTTGTGAGAAACTGAGGATGATGGAAACACATAACAGTAAAAAATGAAGTTGGAATGACTGGCATACCACTGAAATCGGGGCACAATGACCAGTTTAGAGTTAAACAAGTTGAGATCATAATGCCTGGGGTCACCCCGGTTTACTTTTGTTTTACTCCCTGGAGTAACTAACTCTTCTCTGAAAACTCTGCTCTAGCCTCCTGCAGAAAGATCCATGTCCACACTCTGTAGAAGGCATTCAAGGCCCTGCAGCCCTGTCCCCAAGTGATAATTTTCCAGCCTAATCTTACAACACTCCTGACCTCCCTTTTCTTAAGCACATACATATACTCTCAAATTTTGAACCATTGCTTAACAAGATTCTTCTCAGCATTACCAGGTGAAGTATGACTCATTCTGCAAGGTCCATTTAAACTTGCCTGCTCTGTAAAGCATTCTAGGACCATTCTGACCCCTAAGTCAAAATGAATGACTGTCTCTTCTGTGCTGCCATAGTACTCTAATCTTACCTCCATTAAATGAGCACTTATAACATTTGACTAATAATAGCTAATAAATAGCTATACATACCACTTGCTATGTATAAGGCATTTCTTTATAATCATATTAACTTATTTAATTCTCATAACTGACATTTAAGGTACATACAATGATTTGCCCATTTTATAAATGTGCAAATTTAGGCAAAGAGAATTTAAGTAACTTGTCTGAGGCCACACAGTCAGTAAGTGGTAGAGCCAGGATTCAACCCAGCCAGCCTGGCTCTAGGATCCATACTCTTAGCCACTGTACTACAGCGAATTCCTGAAAACTAAACACCAGGTTTCACTCATCCTTGTATTCCCAGTATCCTTAGTGCTGGGAACATTCCATGACCATGTTACATTATTTATGTTAATATTTTTAAAAGCCGCAGGATAATTTTTAATAACTTCCTGTAATAATAGGTTCTGGTCTCACTGCCTTTATGGTCAGGAAGTTGTCCCTATTGCTTCAGTCCTCAAATGTCACACAAAAAAGCCCTCTGGCCTTCAATATTTCCACCTCTACTAGATCATTCCAATCATGACCCAAATGTATTTCCATTACTCCCATGTAAAAAAAATTTAAACAAACATACAAAAAATAAATAAATCTCTTGGACCCACTCTTTTCTGTGCTGCCTCCCTGTTTCTCTCTCTTATTCTTTATAGCAAAACTCTTGGCAAGGGGTCCATGCTCAATTTTGCCATTTCATCTCCTCCTATTCTCTCTTAAACTCATTTCAATCAGGCTTTTACCCCCATTATTTTTCAAAATTTAGGTCCAAGCAATAGTCAGTTTCTCATCATTCATATAATGTGCTCTATCAACATCATTTAATGCAGCTGATCATCTTTTTTTATACACTCTCCTCGTTTGAGTTCTAGGACATCACACTCTCCCTTTATCTTCCCTTCCTCTTCACCACGTCACAGGTTCTTCTGCAGGTTCTCCCTCCCCTCCTGAAGCTCTCGTTGTTGAAATTCCGTAAGTCTCTCCTTTCTTGGGACATTTCATCTTGTCTCATGGTTTTAAACACCATGTAGATGTCAATGATTGCCAAATTTTTATCTCCAACCCAGACCTCTTTTCTGAACCCCGTATGTATTTCTCCAAATGTTTGTTCCAAATCTCATTTTAATGTCTGATAGACATCTTAAACTTAATGTATTCAAACTGACTTCCTCTTTAGCACCCTCACTCTGCCCCAAACCTACGATAGCCACAGTTTTTCCCCCCTCGTTAAATTGTAACTCCACACTTCCAGTCATTCAGACCAAAAATCTTGATGACTTTGTTACCTCCTCTCTTTTTTTTTATACCCCACATCCAACCTGTCTACAAATCCTCTTGTCTCTAATTTCAAAACTAATCCAGGACTCCTTCCTTCCACTGCCATTACTAAAGTACTAATATTGGGAGCCAAGATCTTTCACCTGGATTACACCAATAGGCCTTCACTGGTAAGTCTGTTACTCTTCTACCTCTCTTTGGTCTATTTTCCACATTGCAATGAGAAAAGTCCTTTGAATATAGAAGCCAATCGTATCATCTCTGTTCAAAATGCTAATATTTTATCACATCCAAAGTAAAAGTTAAATTCTTTATGAAGCCTTTAAACAGATAATGATGCCACATTATCTGTTTTGCTCTTCCCTTGAAGTTTTCTGTCATTATTTATTTCCTCTCTGTAAGGTCTTTTTTTATTGAGAATATTTATATTAGATGCTTCCTCCACCTGAGATCTTCATCCTTCAGATATCTGCATTGATAACTCCCTTCCCTCCTTGAAGTATATGCTCAAAATCATGTGCTCAATACAGCTCATCCTCTCTTAAATTTCCTTCCCCCGCTCTGATTTTTCCTCAGCACTTTCTTACATGCCATATAATTTACTTATTACTTTATTACACTTGTCTTCTCTGCCCAGTAGACCATAAGCTCCAATAATTCAGGAATTTTTGGGCTACAAATACTCCTTGATTTACAATGTGGTTACTTCTTGATAAATCCACCGTACATTGAAAATATTGTAAGTGGAAATGCTTTTAATACACAAAACCTACTGAACATCCTAGCTTAGCTTAGCATACCTTACACATGCTGAAAACACAATATCCAAAAAACTCTGGCAAGAAGCACGCAGTTGAGCATCAGTTGTTTAACCCTCGCGATCACTTGGCTGCCTGGGAGCTGTGGCTGGTCACTGCTCAGCACTGTAAGAGTTATTGTACCACATGTTACTAGTCCACTTGAGAACAGTACGGTGTGTTTTGCTCCAAGTTTTTTCCTGGCCCACTCAGGCCTGAGGTTGAGGGGGACAGTGATACAAAAATCTTCACTTTGAAATATATTATAATGCATCATTAAGAGTCCTCTGAAATAAAGGAGGGCAACATTCTCTTTCTTTCCCTCCAGACCTCTGCATCGTGGGATCCGGCCCTCCCCAGGGGGAGAAGGGCCACCATCTGGGCGAGGGCAGCGGCCCCAGCAGCTCTGCTCATGAGCACTTTGATGAAACCCTGGGAGAAACCTCAGAAATGCTTGGAGGTTGGGAGGGTGGTCTTTTTCGCACTTAGGAGCATGAATTCGCAGATGGGAGCTCTGTCTGGTACAGGATCAATTACAATGAAAAGAAAAACATAGAACTACTTATTGACCTCTTTTCCCCATAGCTGCCCTTCATTGCCTCTACAGTTTATTTATCAGTTTTACTGTGTAACTATAACCTTTGGCTTGTTTCTTGGGTGAAACTTTTCCTTAGAAGAGTCCCTAAGCAGGTCTCACTGAAAACCACACCATTACCCTTGTCTTCCTTCAACTCATTACAAACTTTACAATTAGACAAAAGCTCCTCATCAGCTGCAGAAACCCAATTTTGGGCTTTACTAATGCAGCAGCAGCGTTTTGTTCGCATCGGCTGTGTCTGGTGTAAACTGTGAAGAGCAGCATCACTTGGATTTGCCATTGTTCGGTTCAGCTCTTAATGGGCTTAAGAGCACTGCCTAATGCATCCTCTTGAGTCATAAGGAGCCTCGCGTGCCATGATTCTTATTCCACCGACTCCAATCTTGTCTTACCTCTTCCCCCCAACTTCTTTCACCACCTTGCCCCTGCCCCATCTACCCCTCTTTCCCTGCCGGGTTTTCAACAGCTCTGGCCTCCTCAGAGCTGCATCTGCGGCCTCGCAGCTGCTTAGCATACTGAAACCTGTCCCTCCCTCAAGGACCAGCACGCCTGATCTCAGCGGGGCCTCTCCACCCCCAGAGCCGCCCGACCCCGAGGCTGGGCACAAGCTGCTGCATGCTCTGCGTCTCCGCCTCCACCCAGTCCTACTCTCCACCCACCGCCTGTCCCTCGCCCGTCTGCACCCCGAGGCATCACCTGCGCTCCCAAGCCACTTATGCCATTATCTGCACTCCCCATCCCCAGAGCCAGTTTTACTGCTCATTGTTCAGGACAAGGGGGGAAAGCCTGAGGCAGCACTCAACAGCTTTCAGCAGGGGAGGAATCCAGGGGCTCTAGGGCAGTCCCTTTGATCTTTGGATTTTTCCCATAACCTGTCACAGGGAATAACTTTTACACTCTGACCCAGTGCATATGCACATATACGGCAGAAAATATAAATTAATAAAATACAACAGAGGAAAGAACAGACTGTACCAACTAAATCCTGCACAGAACTCACTCACGTGAATTCAACCACATGTTTAAGAAAACCTGGAAAGGTATATTGCGTATGTATATTCTTTCTTATGTGACGCACGTGCCTGTGTTATAATAATAATAACTAAAGCTTATTTAGCACTTGCTCTGTGCTGGCATGAATATTAAACCAGGTAATTCCCTTAACACTATGAGGTAGACGCTAGTATTCGCCCTGTTTTACCAATAAGGAAACTGAGGCGCAGAGAGGTAAACGAACTTTCCCAGGGTCCCATGGATAGGAAATGACCAAACCAGGATTTGAACCCAGGCTGACGTACTATGGGACTATGACCTATTCCCCCACATTACACATGTACAACTTGATAGTATTACATAGGATTATGTTCACAAAACAAAGAATATATATATATTTTTCATTCTCACCCGAGGATATTTTTCCATTGCTTTTCAGAGAGACTGGAAAAGAGAGAGACAGAGACAGAGAGAAACACCCATGTGAAAGAGACACATTGATTGGTTGCCTCCCACACGTGCCCTGACAGGAGCCGGGGATCAACCCTGCAACAGAGGTACATGCCCTTGGCTGAAATTGAACCCAGAACCCTTCAGCCTGTGGGCTGATGCTCTAACCACTGAGCAAAACCAGCTAGGGCAAAAGTATATTTTTATTTATGTGTAATTTAAGGGTTTTCATAGGTTATTATTATCAATGTAATTCTGGTTTCATCCACTTACTTTATAATTTATTCCTGAAAGATGCAATTCTCAATAAATCCATTTGACAGACACATTTTTTCAATTTTGAAATGGCTATATAAATGCAATAAATTGATGTTAAGAATTGGTATAATATTTCTAGTTAAATATAAACACTTCTAATAAATTACAAATCTAGATCTCAGGACAGATTGGTATGAATAGAATACAAAGTAAGTTAATAGTGCACCATTCTATTATTAGTAATTTACCAGTGTATCATTCTATTAATCTTTTAAAGGAAAGGGGAAAAGTATACCTTAATGCCATCACTATCAATTGAACAACCACTAAAAAATCCCACCTCTACAAAACCAAAACTATGTGCTAGTATGCAGGCAAACTGAAAATCCTAAGCATTAGAGATCTGAACAGAACAACAAAAGAAATCTGAACAAAGACCAACTTCTTTCACTTAGAAAAAAACAATAACAATGTTTGGGTCCTATATTTCAATTATCGGCTGAAGTTTCCATTTTCTTTGTAATTGTAAAGATAATATAACTCCTTTTGGTTCCTTTCTAGGACTACCTGGGTAGCATCTTTATCTACCATCCTGATTGTCATGTTAGGGCAGCTATTTTCAACCGGTGTGCTGCAAGAATTTTTAAAACATGCAATACCTGGTTATTTAGGCAGGGGCACTGACCTCTTTTCCCTTAGATTGCCAAATAAAAAAAATGACAACCGCCAAGAAGCAATAGCCATCCGATGTGAATGAATCAAAATTATACCTTTTTTCTTTTGTCAGATCAGCAAAATTATATTTTTTGGTGTGCTGCAGAATTTTAGTAATTAGTTTATGTGTGCCATGAGATGAAAAGGTTGAAAAGTCGCTGTTAGGTTGTAGTAATTTCAATCTTATATCCAAATGATATTTTTTTCTTAATAATTTTTTAAAATAAAATTGGCTACATTTATTAAGTCTCATGTTGAGGGACTAAGGCAACGTAGAAGAAAGCACTAAAAGAGTCAGAAGACCTGAGCTGACCTTGGATAGGTCCTTGTGCCCTCTCAGGCCCTGTGTTTTTTCTGTAGTTGTAGCACTAGGCAATCATTATGATTATTCCCAAACCTAACATTTGAGTTTTCAAAGATATATTGAATATAGACTGCATGGTAAGCACTGGGGTACAAAAAAATTAATTTGCAATTGTATAGGATAGAAAAGTTTACCACACAGAAAACCATCAGGGAATAAGACATTATGATAGGAACTAACCTTGCAGCTTTACTTAACACAATTCCAAAGTTCCCTTTCTCTTAAATTTATAACAATATGTACTTATAACAACAATATTTATTTCCTAGAATCACAAACTGTTAGAAGTAGAAGGAGCCTCATATCATCAACCAGGACATTCCCACTTTGTGGAAAGGAACTCTGAGACCTGGATATATGGCAACCTTGCTCAAGGTGTGACTTTCTTAAAAAATGAATGGTCGGAAGGCTTTATAAAAATTAATCCCAACTTTCCTTGAATATTGCCAAGACAAACTCATTTTTAATGTCACAAATTTTTAAATAACACTTTCAAAAAAGTTTATCTTAATGTTTCCATGTCTTTGAAGCATTTGAAATGCTTTGTCTTCAAAACTAAGTAAGTTCTGTTGTGTAATTTAAGCTGGTGCAGAGAAATAATGAAGACATTGTGAAGTTACACTAACAGGTCACACCTATTCAGTAAAAAAAAACAAGTTTAACAAGTCCTTGCAGAGAACATACATTTACTAGACCTATTGCTTTAGCAAATAATAGTAATATTGATATAAAGCAACTGTGGCAGGTGGCAAGATAAGATAGCAGAGGACTTGGGAAAGTGGTGAAGTCCTTCCTGAGTTCCACAAGTTTGATTCCAACTCAACATGTGCATACACCACAGGCTGAGTGTGAGGTAACACTGATGGTCATGGTTAAATCTGGGAGGAATTTGAAAGGAACAAATGTAAATGTGTAGTTAGGCAGTAAATGAAAGTCCATTCAGCTTCTCTTAGTGCCTTTAATTTCAAAATCATTTTGAAATCAAGGGCTTACCACTTAAATTAAATATTGACTTCAAATGAGAAAATGTGGTGACTATATACATCACTTTGTCCAAATACTGCTTTCTGGTGGGAGTCTGGAGTCATATATACATATGATTCTTAAAAATAAAGATGTTTCTCCCTGGCCAGTGTGGCTCAGTTGGTTGGGTGCCATCCTGTGCACCCAAAGGTTGCTGGTTGGATTCCCAGTCAGGGCACATGCCTGGGTTGCAGGCTTACCCCCTGGTAGGGGGTATGCAAGAAGCAGCTGATGGATGCTCTCTCACATCAATATTTCTCTCTCTCCCTCCCTCTCCCTCTCTCTCTAAATATCAATAAAAAATATTTAAAATAAATAAATATGTTTCAAAAGAAGGTGAATGATTAATTTCATAATGTGTACACATGTTTCATTTAAAATATACTTTAAATTTAGGAGTTAAGGAAGTTTTTAAGTACTTTCATTAGATTAAAAAATCTCTTGGTCTGCTACTTCTCTTGCAGTAAAAAGCATATAGTAGATAATCACACTACCAGAATTTCTGATTTTATATTTGGTTTTCATTTCAGTACTTATATTCTGCTACTAATTGTGAATGTAAGACAATACTCTTAGGAATTATTTCAAACATTTATTAATTTTTGAAGTCTGGAAAATTTTAAAGTTTTAGCAATTTTGCATCACACATGTGATACAGGAAGGTAATTCAAGCATTAGGTCAAGTAGCAAATTATAGGAAATCTAAGTTCCTTTCCAATTTTTGTAATTAAGGAATTTTGTTGCATCCCATTTTTTCCTGCATTCATACTTGAAGACTGTATTATTTATTAGGGTCAATAACATTTTATTTAAAACATCAACAACTTCATAAAAAATTAATGAGAAATGTAGGCTCATTGCAGAGAAATTAATTTATCCACATACCTTGTTAAATAGTTAATCTTACTAATATTTGTCAGGTTTTATGCAATATTCTATGCTAGGTACTGCATCTAGTTTTCAACCCTCAATTAATACTAGTGGAATAAATGAAAAAATAATATTAAATTCTCAAAAACTTTAAAAATTTCCTGTGGGTGAAAAAAACAATATTAATTAATTACTCATTATTTGTTTTAAAATAAATATCTTAGGCTTATTCATTTTAACAGTTTAAATGGTTCTCAGGTGTTTTCTATTTTTAAAGTATAAGATTCCTCTTTTAAATATTTATACATTTTGCATTTATGTAAAAGCTCTTTATTGGGTTGTAATAATGCAAATTAATATCTGTCAAGAAAATACTCAATAAGTAAAGTTAAAATTAATTAATTTAATTTATATGTTGTTAATTTTATTCTATTTTAAAAGAGGACAATTTTTATAAATATTTGAAATATTTTATAAACATTTGAAAATTTGAATAAATTTTTGGAAGTACTACTAATTATTTACTCTAAATAATAAATGACGACTAGGTAAGCTTGGATCCATCAGTTCTTTAGTCTACAGACAACAATGGGTAAATGTAAGATATGACAGGCTTCTTGCAACAATTTTAACCTGCCAAGTTCCTGGCTTATTGGTTGGGCTCCTCTGACCTAAGGAAGAAATAATATGAAATAAATATAAAATAATATTGTCATTTTTCTAAAAAAGCATCATGCTCTCTAAGTACAACTTCCTTATGGATATCTTAGATCTCTAACACCTAGCATAGCACCTGATGTATAATAAGAACTTAATTCACGTTTATTGCATGAATAAATAAATCATTGAATTTCAGTAATTGTCATGTTTCTATAAAGTTACTATCTATCACTTTCTCAAATTATTCCACTGATGGAATCTTTTTTGTTTTAATAATTGATGGGTATTCTTATATCAAGTGAGTGTTTGTTGGGATTGAGTGTGGTTGGAGGATGGGGTATTTGAGAACCAGGAGAATTCTCTGCCCACGCTTGGAGCAGACGATGACGATGACGTAGGTGTGGCCCTATTTGCACCACCTGCCTCACATCAAAGAAGGCCTCTAGGAAATGCTCTCTTTAAAGAGGAATAACTGCTGAAAGTCAAACTACTTTTTATAAAGGGTCCTGGCATGGAGGAACACTGGCCCAAGCAGGCTTATGGGTAAGGTTTCATTCAATGCCCAAGAATCCATATTTCCAGAATAAGGGGAAGAGCAATGTGAAGATTTCACCATGGGGTATCTAGCCCCATGGGACTTTTCCCAAATCCAAAAGTCTTGAAGATAGACAAAAGGTGATGAGAGAAGGACAATATTTAGTATATTGTCAGGAGTTTACAGCAAAGATATACACACCAAACACACACATATGCACCAAGACACACACACACACACACACACACACTCGAACTGAGATCATCCTCTGGAAAGAAGTACATAACAGATAAGCAACAATAATAAATTGTCAAACAAACAAATGTTTAAAGAGGAATGAATACCTAGCATTTAAGAGAGCTGTTTTGGGATTCTGGTTTTATAAATAAAATGGACATGAAAGTTTCCCATCAGGAGTTTCATTCTCAACTTGTGCTGAGGGGAAGGAGCTTATTACAGGGCATCCTAAGATGCTTTGAAGATGAGTAACATAAACCAGCTGTTGAACAAACACCGTGAAAGTGGCACTTCGCCTTCACAAAAAGCTATTCTGATGTGGGCTGATGTGAGCAAGTGAGTGATGACTACCAGGACACCTGCAAGGTGTGTCCTGATGGAAAAATGGTAGCAGGAAGAGACAATGATAAGCTTATGTATGCCATCCCCTTGAGGCCCTTTGCAACCCCACTCTAGAGCAAGGAAAGTAAGTTCGCCTGTGTCTCTTGGAGTGAGATAAGGTAAGGCCAGTTAGAGCTGAGCTAACCCCAAGAACAATCACTTGCCAAGCCCTGTCTCTTTTGACTCTCCAGGCTTTGGCTCATTGTGACTTTGTCACAGTCTGTTCCCTCTAGGATGATGCACTTCCCTTCCCTACATCTTTCTCCATCTACAGACATACTCCACATCCCATTAAGATCTATCTCAAATGTTAACTTTTCTATGAAGATTCTTCTTACTCTTTAAAGCAGATTGGTGTTTTCTCCTTTAGAATTTTGTACCAATTTCTTTTACAGAAGTTTGTAACTTCTGTAACATTTAATTCGTGTAGCATTTTAATTCATTTTTGCCTGCATAGTAAACGAACAGTGTTAGTTATTAGCATCCATACCTCACTTATATTCGTATCTTCAGATCCTAGCCCAGTGTGCACTCAATAATACTTACTGATGCTTCAATGCCAGCTAGTGTAACTCTCTCCCTGACTCCCTGGCAGCCTCCACTGAGAGTACTCAAGTTGTTCACTGACAACCCTTCCTGTTGGTGGGGAGATTAGCACAATCTGTTCCCCTTCCATGTTCTCAAGACTTCTCAAAGCAATGTTCCTATCATCTTCAAGATTCTTAGATAATGAGGCTTGAGCTAAATGGAGCTGAGATTGTTCAAGGAGAGAGCAGAGGAACTACTTAGGTAACTCTAATAAAATAAATCCATGAGACACAGTGTTTTGAATTTGGGAAACTATTATTATCAGCTCAAATGACTCCTTATGGCATGAGGCCATTCATAACCTGGCTCTTGCTTATCCCTCTGGTTTTCCCTCTCATTCCTCTCCTCACAGGTTTCATTTCATCTCTATTGAACTACTTGAAGATCCACAAACACACCATGATTTCTCACACCCCTCATTTAATTCCCATAAACCCTTGCCTATTAAGCAGATACCATTATCTCCATTTTTCAAATAAGAAAACAGAAACTCATGAACAGTGATTGACTCAGCCAAGGCCACACAGTGCAAGATCCAGAATTTGATCTGTTTGTCCGACTCCAAAGTTTGTTTCTTTCCCTTTACGCCGAACAATTTCTAGTAATTAATGGAAATATTCAGGTTGTTCACCATTGCTGAAAATGTCAGAAACTGGCAATAATAGCCTAAATAAATAATATAATACTCCCAGGATCAGTGTGTCTCTACTCATTTGTAACAGTTGTGATATAGGCACCAAGACAATTTAGGAATAAAATCTTATTAACTAAGCTTCTATGTCAGAGGTTCTCAAACTTTATTACATCCAATCCACTTTGGGCAATTACAAATAACATAGTTTCCTGGGCCCCACACACTAAAAAAGTGGCTTTTGTAAAAGTAAATAAGGCCTAAAAATTGACATTTTCAGAACATGTGTTTCAAAACAATTTTTCTTTATTTTTTCATTGTGCAAAGCATTTATTATCATCAAATTTAATAGCTCTGAATGTATTTTTAATGATAAAATCTTTTATTAAGTTCTTGTTGTTACTCTTTGATATGATTAGTCTGAAATAAAAGTTGATGACATAATACTGACACAAGATTCCTGATAGAATTGGGCGTTTCTCTTATACTTACTTCTTAATCAATATCTCTGAATGTGTGCAGATTTTCTTGGGTGTTCTTCTCACTGACTCTAAGTCACGATTCTATGACTCATAATATACAAGCTTGACTGCTTGGATGTGCACTTCCAGAGGTTAGTCATCAGGTTTTCATAGTACTTTGTTGATTATATCATGGAATTTTGATGATGCTTGCAGTTGCCTGAGCTGAAGAACCCTCCCAAGAACCAGAAACATGTCTTAAAAATCTGTTGCCAGGTTTCTTGTTGTAACTCTGTCATAATTGCCAAAAGACATGAACTGCTCACTGAGGGCAACTACAAATTTATTCTTGAAATCCTCAATGATAAAAAAATGAAAAGAAAAATCACTGTTTGAGATCAAGTGATGAGCAAATGAATGCAACAAATGCTAATTATTTTTCAAAAGTTAGGATGAAAGAGAGTTTCTATGGAGGTACCTGAGAGACATGGATACTAGAAACATGCTATAAGAACTAAAGTGGTAAAATTTCTGGAAAAATGGACCTTCAATTCAATTTAACTTAAAACATTTATTGGGCATATGCGGGGTCTCACACAATGCCTGGGAAGGACAGGGGAAAAGACACACTTTCCAACTTTAAGGAGTTTCTAATTTCTCAGGAAGCTTGTACATAATATCCAGAGTACAACTCGTACTGTCATAAACTTCACTTCCTATGGCCACACCCTAAGCATTGAGAAATTGTTCCATTTCTAACATTTAAATTCTAATACAAAAGTTTTAGGACCACAACCTACTATCCTTCCACAAAACATACCCCTTTGCTTCTAGTGCATATATCTTTGACCTTGTTCAGGCTTCTAGGCCCTTATAACCTGCATTTCTTCAGAACTAATCACTTAGGGAGTCTATTCCTCACTTTTTCTCCTTTCTAGCACAAACTCCGTAGTCCATCTCTTTGGATACTCTTGTCAATACCCACTTTCAGGTTATTCTAGGTGTCTCTGGAATTCACTAATAGTCATCTATTTTCAAACTTTGGGGCTTTACCCTCTTAGATTTCACAACAAAGTTTGAAACACACAGCGTTCTTCTTGAAACTCCATGTTGCTTTCATTTATTTCTTTACTAACTCAAAAATATTCACTGAGCACTATCACATGCCAGGTTTAAGGAATACAATTTTGGTTTTAAAAATATGGTTCCTATTCGCATGGACATACCAATCTAGTGGTGAGGACAGAGAGTGATAACAACACAAGTACATATAAACTTGCAACTATATAATTGCAAAAAAGAGGCACAAGAATACTGACTTTTGTTTCCCTTTTTCCCTAAAAGCCATTGAAAGTTTCTTTAAAGAGATGATATGCTTAGGACAGAATAGAGACTGGACAGAACAAATGCAGGTCTGTTAGGAAGTTATAGCAGCAATCCATGTGAGGCACAATAATCACTGGGCTAAGATAGTGGTAGAAAATGGACAAAATGAAATGAATTTGAGAGAGATATTTTATATGTAAAAATCCATAGAACTTGGTGGTGAATTAGAAAGGGAAGGGTAAGAAGAATAATGTATTGATCATATCTTTTGGGCTTCTGTCTTGCATAGCTAGATAGATAGTAGCGTTATTGCCTGGACAAGTGAAAGAACCCTTTCTGAAAGGGAGACAAGAATTTTCAGCACATTGAATTTGAGCTGTATTTGAAACTTTGAGGAGATGTCAAACAGGCATTTGGATGTGGAGGTCTAGAGTTTAGAGTAAAAAAGGCCTGGACTGGATAGACCTATCTGCAGGTTGTTACTGCACAAGACCGATTAGAGGCTATCTAGACAGGAAAGAAATATGTAGATGTAGGACGATGCCCACAAGGAAACAGTGCATTGAATGGGTGCTTAGAGAAGCATATGCCTGTAAAGAAACAGAATAGTAAGGGCCAGAGAGTTGGGAAAGAAATCAGAGAATGTTTGTGCTCTTCCTATTTTATCCTACCTTCAGGACTGTCTGGAAGCCTTTCATCTCAACATCCTTTGATTTAAATTACATTGGCCCAAACTGGTTCTACCATGTCTTTGAAGGGCAGTTTCTGTCTGTCTGTTTTGCTGAACTTTTTTTCCCTTTACCAAACAAATGTAAACATGCAAATTGTCTCTTCAGATATTTTCATGTATTTCTCTTCATGCTCTCCTAAGTGATTTCCTCCACTATGCAATTTCATTGTCATCTTCAAATGGACAGCTTTCACATATTTCATATATGTATATGTCTTTAATCCTATATCTTTAATCTTATCTCTCTACCTGTCTTCAGATGGACACTTAACAATAACTCATTCCTAAAAGTCAATTATGAAGCTTAAAATATTTTCACTTCTTGTTACATACTAAAGGTCTGCTAATGATAAAATATAGAAATGGATTAGAAGAATACAAAATTAAACATACAATTTCTTTTCCAATAAGCATATTTTTGTAAATAATTTCAGAAAATTTCTCTGCGTATATAAAAATGTGTGAATATGAAATAAATTTTTATACAAAAGGGTATACCTACTGTTCTACATCTTGGTTTTTAAATTTACTGTACCTTGTACTGCTTTCCATATAGGTATATAGGGAGCTGTCTCATTTTTTTATTCTACTATACAAATGTACCCTAATTTATTTAATAAATTCTGCTCTGATAGACATTTGGGTTATTACCATTTTTTTTTTTACTGTTACAATAATGTGAAGATCTTCCTTGTATGTGTATTTCTTTTATTTTTTTATTGATCTGAGAGAAAGAGAGAGAGGAAGAGAGAGACATCGTTTCATTGTCCCACTTATTTATGCATTCCTTGGTTGCTTCTTGTATGTGCCCTAACTGGGGATCAAACCCACAACCTTGATGTATCAGGATGACACTTTAACCAACTAAACTACCTGGCCAGGGCCTTCTTTGTATGTGCATTTTTAATCAGTTATACCCAATATATCTGGGGCTAAATTGAGAGAATAGAAATTGTTGCATCAAAGTCTATGTTTATTTAAACTTGTTAGCTATGTCAAATTGTCTTCTCAAAACATTGTACCAACTTTCACATCCACTTTCAGTCAAGGAGACAATTTTCTATTTTCCTATTTCTTCCACAGCAATGGGTGTTATCTGATTTTTTTTGTTATTAAATGCTAATCTGATCCGTGAAATATTTTTACTCGTATTTGTTGTCATTATTTATATATCTAACTCTGACTAAGGTTGGGCATCTTTTCTCCTGCCTATTAACCATTTTTTGTACTTCAAGTATTTATGTCTGCCTATTTATCTTTTGGGTTGTCAACTTTTTCTTGCAGATTTTCAGGAGCTCGTTGTATATTATGGGAACTGAAATTTCATTGCTACACATGTAAAAAAATCTTTTTTCTAGCTTACCACCTTTCTTCCCCTCTTTGGTTATGCTTGTTTGCTATGTACATGTTTTGATTGTCATATTTCTAAAATTCATCAATCTTTTATGGGCTCTGATTTAGGTAGACATTCCCAACTTCAAGATTTAAATTTTTACTCAGTTTTTTTCTTCTATGACAAGCTTCCTTTACATTTAAATCTTTTCTCCATCTGGATTTTCTTCTGGTATAAGGAGTATGTTAATTTTGTTCTAAATGTCTAGCCACTTGCTCAACATCATCTTTTGAATTATGTACATTTTTCTCAGTGATCTGAAAACCCACTTGTATTTCAGACTAAAGATCTTTTCTTAACCATACGTTAAATCTACTCCTGGAATCCTTAACCTATTTCATTGATCTTTTAATTTATTTTCCAATTCCAGAGAGTGTTTATTACTGTAGCATTACATTTAAACCTTCTCAGGCTTGATTTCACCCATTACTATGTTCTTCATATATTTTTAATTTCCATTCTTGATTATTTGTTATTCCATATTAATGTAAAATTATTTTGTCAAGTCCCCCCCCCCAAAAAAAGAATTTGGGGGTAGGGAATGTTCTTCATCATGTTGCATCTTTCTGTGCAAAAACAAGGTATATCTTTCTATTTACTTACGTCCCTCAGGAAAGCCTGAAAAAATACATGTTCCTTCCTGCCTTTTTTTCCATCTACATTTTCATAAGTCAAGAATGTATTCATCCTGAAAATTTTAAAATCTACCTCTTCCATGAAGTATTCTCTAATGTCCTTAATGTGGAAATTACTTTCCTTTAGCAAGGCTCATAAAATACTATAAGCCTTTCCTGTAGCGCATATATCAATATGCCTTGTAATAGAGACAAGCCTCATCACCTCTTCGATATCCAATCAAGATGACAGCCTTCATTATGAGAGAAACTTTCCTTACATATTTTTCTCTCTCTTGTCAACTAGCACAATCCCTAGCAGGGCTCAAAAAATGTTGGTGGAATTGAATTTATGAAACCACAATCAACAACAGTTTCTGAAAATGATGAAGTAAACTTTTTACCTGTTCATAGACTCTACACACACCCATAAATAAAAATATTCTAGATGAATATTAATCAGTATCTCACCCTAAAACATATTGGTATTATCATCAAAAGCAGGCTCTTCAAAAATGAAAGGCAATGGCAGAAAGTCTTAAGACTGTGGAGGTGATTGCATTTTGTTTCCACCAGATATGGTAAATAACCTGAGGACATAAAAAGTTGCAATATAAAGATATTTTGACCTGAGAAGAACTATGGACTTACTGTGGTTTCTTGAGAGGAGGCATGGCATAAGGAAAGCAATATTTCAGATATGCTTCTGGACAATGAATACAAAACAGATTAAAAGGGAAGAGTAGGAGATGCAATTGGAGGTGTGACACAGCAATGCCAGGTGAAGGGGAGCAGGAGTAGAAACAAAGATGGAAAGGCCACGTTGAGACAAAAGGAGACATAAATTTGAAAGTACAACATGAGTTGATTTAAGTAAGCAACAAAGAAAAGAAGAAATAAAGCACTTTGTGAATCAATTCTATCATGTCCTAAAGGTGTAACCTTTAACAGTACAGTAAGTCCTCACTTAACATCATTGATAGGCACTGCAACTTTAAGTGAGTTGACGTACAAGGAAATCAATTTTACCATAGGCTAGTTCATATTAACAAAAGCTATGTTCCTACAGCATCTCATCAATATTAAGGAAATGACATTGACCAAAATGACCTTATTCGAGGGCCTGCTATATAAAATTTACCTGATGTCACCTCCAACAAAACTGGGCCGAGGGTTCCCAAAGCATTTTACACATGCTTCCATTTAGCAAGTTAGTAAAAATCTGCTTTTCTCATTCAGCTAACCTGGAGCCACTTGAGGTCAAGGACCACGATGTATCCATCTTTATAACTCTAGTGCCTAGCGTAGTGCGAGACATAGAGTAGGTCAAAGAAAAACATACTGTAGAACTGAACTGATGATAATTTATTATAAGTAACAGGAGGAACTTAACTTGCACTTGCAATCTAAAGAGTATACACTGGTGGGGTAGCAAGTACACATAGATGTGTGAGTAGGGAAGTCTTCCCGAGGGAGTAGTAATACTTCTTTCTCAGCAGCTACAGTGTAATCTCTTTAAGGGCAGAGTTCAACATTATTTGGAATGTTTCACAGCATCGGCCACAGTAATGAACATTCAGGGGGTGCTCAATTAGAATTTAAAAATGTTTTTTAAAAGAACAGACAGTAAGTCTCTTTCATTACTCTTATATTATCCTACAATATTTAAGTATTAAGATAGACTCCGATGTTCTCAAACTCATTTGAGACTTTCCCCACTTGTGAATATTCTTTCTATATAGAGAAACTACTTCAAGATATGATGTGTTTGAACTTTTATTCTAGAAATGACTAGAGAAAAATAAAATTAAGGTTTTGCTTAAGTCTGGTGTAAAAGGAAGAAGAGTCCTCAGTGATTAATTGCTTTAATTTTAGTGGTTACTTTCAGCCATCATGATTTCTATTCATACTCCTTAGATCAATCTTGTAGATCGTCTTAACACAGACTAATTTACTAACAAGTCATATTTTATATGAAAAGTTATAATCTATTCACCTAGTCGAGGGGCCAGCAAACTTTTTCAGTACAGGGTCAGATAAGTAATTATTTTAGGCTCTGCAGACCACATGTTCTCTGTCATAGCTATGTAGTTATGTTGTGGGTCAGATTTAGCCCATGGCTATAATTTGCCAACCAGTACTTACTTTTATTATAAAATTTTCAAATAGAAAAACAAAGAGAAAAGCATATACTTTCACTTAGATTTAACAGTTGTTAATATTTTGCTATATTACTGCTGAATTACCATAGAGAAAGTTTTGCCTTTATCTAATTAAACATCTATCTTTAAAAATAAAGACATATTACTACATAACCTAATAAAGTTGACAGTAACTCCATATCAACCCATATTTAAATTTTTTCAAACATCCCCAAAATTATTTCTATAGCTGATTTGTTCAGATCAGAAATCCAATTGAGGAACAGACATTGCATTTATTATATATTAAAAGAAAAGCCTCTTGTGATTTAAAACAGCAGCCTCCATCCCCCAGACATTTTTGTGATTCATTGAACAACAGTCTAATTTTAAACAATGTGAAAAAGATCTGGAATCAATACATGCCTTAAGGACACTGATATAGAGTCAAATAACAAAATCTCTGTTTATATTATCCTTAACATATTTATGTCAAAGTCTTCTCTATTTTTAGGATTTATTTTTTTCACTTATTTTTAAACAATTTGTAGAGCTGACATGGGTAGATTAGACACATATATAAAATCAGAAGTTTGCATATAACATAAAAGCATATTCCATGGAAATATATCAGTCCATGCTATGGGCACTGTGTAAATGAAGGGGGATAGAACAGTCAGTTAGGCTTAACAAATTCCAGATTATTAGAATCCATCACCTTTAATGAAAGACGCTGATTATTTTGTCTTTCAGGAAGACATGACAGTATTCCAAGCTGTGAGCAAACATAGAAATGTAGACACTTGAGATAACATTCTAGAGTTTGCAGTGCCTTACGAGAGAGAAAAAAAAGTCCCTTCCCAGGAAAATCATGATGCCTGTGAGAAAATCTGCTAGTTTACCAGGGAAATTCCACACAGAAAAATAACTCCAAATTTTATAAAATTTCCATGAAATGAGAACTGTTGGTATGTATGTGGAGGCACACTTGAGAAACAATGTTCAGAGTAGAAATGGGGAGCAATGAGACCAGATGGAAGAAGCAAACTTGAGAAGCACAGTTATGTGACAGTGTCGTGTGAGCCTACAGATAAGGTAGCTGGAAAATGTGAACATGGAAATGAGAAGGCTTTGTGTTGCCTGTGTGGTTTTGGGGGTTTTGTTTGTTTGTTTTTTAATTTATCTTTATTGTTGAAAGTATTACAGATGTCCCCCATTTCCCCCCATTGATCCCCTCCACCCCACATCCACCCCATCCTCAGGCCTTCCCCATAGCAATGTCTGTGTCCATGGGTTATGCATATAAGTATTTAAGTTCTTTGATTAATCTCTCTCCACCCACTCCCCCCTCGTCACCTTCCCTCTGAGATCCCTCAGTCTGTTCCATGCTTCTGTGTCTCTGGATCTATTTTGTTCATCATTTTATTTTGTCCATTATGTTTTAAAGTATCTTAACTCTTTAGCATTAGAGAATAGGGTCATTAAAGAGTCAGGTAAAAAGACTAGACCAACTGAGATAATAGGGGTACTCAGAGAAAAGGGACCAACAGGTGCTCGTTGGAAACTGCCCTCAGTTGAGGAAAGGAGTTGAATTTATAAAGAACGGAACAAGTTGAGGCAAAGAATAAGAAGACAAAATAATTATGCAATATAGTAACCACTGGCCACATGTGATTATCTAAATTTAAGTTAACTAAAATTAAATAAAGTTAAAAATTCAGTTCCTCAGTCATAGCAGGCACATTTCAGACGCTCAGTAGCTGTATAAGGTTAGTGGCTACCATGCTGGGCACAGATAGAGAACATTTCCACATTTCAGACAGTTCTGTTGAATAGTGCTATACTAAGGACATTAATATGGCTCGGAAAGAGAAAACAGCAGAGGAAGAGCTGACGGAGGAGGGCTGGTGATTCCCAATCTCCCTTTCCCATTTGTGCTCGTTATCCCTATTTTTCTCCCATGTGAGGGTCAAGGAAGCCACTGCTCTGCAACATTGGGTTTCTGCCACACCTCCTCTCAGGGAGGTGCTGGGGCCATTGCTGCTTTACAAATGCTCTAGTTTGTTTGTGATTATTGGAGCAGGGCATTGAGTTAGGGGTAGAGCCAAGGTCGGTCGGTCTTGGGTGAAGAAGGCCTGTGTACGCTCTAGTGTCATGCCTAGAATTCAAGGTCCAAAAAGCATTCACTTGCCACTGGAAAAGTAGGTTCTTTCCTCTCTGGTGTCCAGTGAGTCTTCAGTCATTCATGGTCGTACAATCCTACTGCTAATATACTGCTCAGACTAAGTTGTAGGCTGACACTCACTTTCTATCTTACTTGACTAATAAGGAATTTGGCTTGATTATCTCATTTTATTTTATTTTATTTTATTTTATTTTATTTTATTATTTTTTATTTTATTTTATTTATTCTTATGAACCAATTCTTATTAGAAGCATTCCTATTCACTGCAAGTAGGCATAGGCAGCCTGCCTCCTTCCCTCTAAGCTCCATGATAAACAGCATGAAAATTCAAACCTCCGTTGGCTACCCTTCTTTGTCACACATCTGTAGCGTAACGACAGCATTCTGTAGAAGCTCTCACCCTCAGAGCTGTCCTTCCTTTCTAGGGCTTGTTGAGCATCCTTCTGGTCATAATCAACTTCTTATCCAATCCAACAGGTCTTTTGTTCCAGACTGGCATTTCAAATTTCATAGACGTCTCGCCACTCACAATAGTTATACTAGACATTGCAAGGTGAAGAGAACATATCCCAAGAGCACTGTCCCAATGCTGCCTTGTGAGAGTCACTATTTATTTTCACAAACCTCAGGGCTGTTCAGTTTCCCATTTGCATGTGTGGGCAGCTGTTTCTTCAGTGTATTCCCCATGTTCTAATTGGCTCACTCTACAGATTCTTGGCTCTATGCTTGGGAATCATCACTGACTTAACCCACCTCACCTGAAAAGCAACTTTCTGGGTTTCCATTAGTATGTCAGGCACTGATCCTCATTCAAAAAATTATCAACTGGATTTTAATTGGAGGTCTTTATTGTTTTCTTTTAATCTGACGGTGATATTTTAATTTATTTTTTTTTACCCCACTTTAAAAAAGGCAAAACGTCAAAAAGATTGTTGGGGAGAGAAGAGAATCACTTACAGAGAAAAGCAGAGACTTCCTTGGACTTAGGCTGGTCACTTAAAGGCAGAGGACCCTATAATTGTAAGTATAATAGTTTTGCTTATATGAATTAATGCTTTAAAAAATCCTCACTCTTAACATTAGCAAGTGTTTTGCCTCATAAAGAACAACTTTGAAAATGATTGAATATTTTCTAACATCCACTGAAATGGAAAGCTTATAATTTTCTACTGTGATCTGTGTGTCTGGCTATGAGCATGAGCCAGACAGTCCTCTTTGAATAACATAAGCTTACATCCAGACCACACTTGCCTTTTTAATATGGGAAGAAGCTAAACAACCTATGAAGAGAACATAGGGTGAAAAGCTCCTATCAATGGTATAATTCTCCACACTTCCCATTGTGTTAAATGAAGGTTTTTCACTAAAAACCTTCAGTGAAGGAGTGAATCTTCCCTGTCCTACAGGGAGCTGCATTTCAGCTGGGAGAAGGGTGTGTCCCTTAGCTTTTACCTGGGAGCAATGATGATCTTGTCAAGCATTTTAGTGAGGCCAGCCCAAGTTTTTAGGGTGGGGATCTAGACTGGTTATACGTACCTTCAGTCCTTCTCCCAGCAAAGGCAGAAACACCTCAAAGCCTGCCTGTACGAACATCTACTGGGAAATTATTTTAATCAGACACCAGCTGTGTGGGGGAAAGAAAAAGAACAGAAGGACAAACAACATTCCCTTGGTCCTGGATGTAAGAGAGCTCAGCAGCGATGGACTGGCGCTTCAGAGCAGCTGCAGTGCTATTCATTTTTCTGGTAAGTGGATTCTGTTAAAAACCCTTCAAGATCATTCTCGTTGTAAACAAGTGAGAATTTTTTAGAAAATATCACTTTGTGTTATTTCTAACCTAAACCCATCAAAAGTTTATGTTAATGACAAGGTGATTTTACGAACTAGGTTTTTAAATAGTGTTTCTCTCTTTAATTGAAGACTCAAGATCATATGAATGCATCAGTGTCAACTCATCATATGACATCTCTGACATCGAAGTCATCGCTAAGTCATTCTGGGAAAATACTGAGTTTAGGGAAGTCATCTCACTACTTAATAGCACTTTGTTGTTCAAATTCTCTTTTGCAGTTGGGCTTTTAAAGTAATATCACAGGTGTATCCTGATTTTTAATGTAAACATTTTTTCATTCTTTTGGTATCTTTCTTGGTAGATTTTCTACAATTTTTAAAACATAAAAGTAGGACCCATATAAATTAAAATCAAAGCAGCCTGTGACTGGCCTCACTATAGAAATAACCTCATCAGCTCCCTATGTCTCTGGGATGCATATCACTAATATGGAGAGCCCTACACCGCTAAACTGTGATTTTATTTAAAACAATATTTTTATTTCAAAAAAATGGCAGTATGGGAGATTTGTAAATGACATAGTAGGTGAAGAAGGGCTATAATTAAAAAATAAGTATAATTATTACATTACTAGTTCTTGCTAATGGAAAATCCCTAATGACTAGGATATATAAGTTGTACATTGGTGATCAGACAAATGTAATGAAATGTTTTTTCATTGTCCTTTAGACATTATTAGTTTTCTCTTTTTAAAGGTAATACTAAGTACAGCACCAATGCATTACATCAATTTCACTTAAGTATCGCAGTCTCTCTAACAGTAAGGTTAATGTAGCCCAAAGAGTCAAGTGCCAGTTAAATCGCGATCCAATTTGGCAGGATGTAGAGCGCTGTGGTTTGTATTTGCTTCTACTTGCTTAATTTTTAAACTGGATTGTTGGGTTTCTTAATAACAAGTTAGATCTTTGACTCAAGGTATGCTGGTTAGTTTTAATTCAGTTTATTAATTAAGATATGTCACAACCAGTGGATTTAGTTGTAAATGAGCATCAATAATCTGGTAGCTTTAGTTCCAAGTTGCCCTTTAAACATGAGCTTATTCCATGGACTTTTTAATGGATCTTGAAGATTACTTGATATAATAACTCGGGATGTGTCAGGCATTAATGAGAGTTATGCAGTATATCATTGTGAAATAATAAAATACTTTTATTTTTGATCTATTAAGTCTTATTATAGTTAGAGTTGATTAAAGTTTATTAAGATGCTTATGTACATTAATTGAATCTATAGGACACCTTATTTCATTATTTTTATCATTTTTTAAAATTAATTACGTCCTATAAAATTTCTTTAAGTAGTCACTTTCCAATTAGTCATTCTTCAGTATAATGTATCATTTTATCAAAATCATGTATCCTTATTGAACTTTCTGTCTCTGTAGAGGTTTCCAGGCATATGCATTTTATTTTCTGAGCCTGGATAGGTTTCTTTTCTGTGGATTGTTTGGTTTTTCGTTTGTTTGTTTGTTGCCATATTTTACTTTGGAATCAATCATAAGTTTCTCATATGTCTTAAGAAAATGATTTCTCAAAGATCTTATTCTATGATGAATTAAAATGTTTCACTTTTACATTATTATAATATTTTTATAAAACATTTCACTTTCTAAGGTTTGGAAAAAAATCACAATTTATTTTTACTACATATCTTACCAGATGATTTGGGTAAATGTCCTTTGGAGTTATGCAGTCCATTTTTGCTTTAAAATACTTTTTTTCCTGAAAATTAACTATCACTATAGCAAACTCTCCCACTCACCTTTCAGCTAGCCTCACTGTAAATATTTGCTTTTACAGAAAAAAAAAGAAAAGAAAAAAATTTATGTAAAGCCTTTATATTCTTCTCTGCTCAAAGCTGATGAGTGGATAACTGCATTAGGGAGCATAGTTGGACAATTTTGAATACCTTTAAGACATTTAAGCTGGCATCTTTAATGCAAATCCATCTGAGAACTAGGCAGCCATCTATTTGCAAGTATGTTGCGTAGTCTGCTCAATATACCTAAGGGCATAGACCATGTTCAAATTAGTGGGTTAGACCTAGAAGAACAAAAATGAAGAACCTGCTCTTACAGTGACCAATATTGCCACGTGATTATTCCATTATTTAGACAAGGCTCTTGGACAGACAATAGCTTACACCTGCTATAATATAGCAAGCCAAATGTTATTGATTTTGCATTTATTTTTCTTTCTTTTTTGTTTCCATGAAATTCGTGCATGGGAGGGGGTATTCTAGGCCAGAGAACAATGTTACCTATGCACCAAATATAAGAAGTCTCTGAGAATGGTTGTGACAATGGTATGAGGTATAGCATGGTCACCATGGGAAAGCAAAATAGTACCAGTAGAACTTTGATAGTTCTAATGATTTCTAAACCTTACTTATAACTTTGTCAGGTCCTATGAGTCAAATCAATATACTTTCAGAATGTCTTTTTCTATAAAGTCCAACTTCTGCAGCAAAGAACTCAAATAAATCTATCTTTAGTACCAAGAATGATCTACTTTCTTCAGTACATCATACTAGCCTAGCTTCTTCTCTTTCCATGGTTAATATTTCCTTTAAAAATACAAACAAACCTGTATCACCTGATAAACTAACTCCACACTTTGAACTTAGCTGAAATTATTTAATATTTAATCAGGAGTTTATCTGAGTATATATCCCAACACTCATGCAAAAATACGCAAAAAATAATACAGGAGTGGGCAAAAATAGGTTTACAGTTGTAAGTACATGAAACACAGTTTATTCTTGTATTATTATTTATTAATTATTGTATTCTTTATTTGTATTACAACTGTAAATCTACTTTTGCCCAGCCCTGTATATACTTTATTACATACTTCATCAACTTATTTGAACAGGACATCTTAAATTCCCATAATTGTGTTTACTGATGGGTAACACAAGGGAAGGACTAATAAACTACTACAGACTAAACAGAAGAACAGCCAAAAAGGGGATTCTTTATGCTTTATTAAGCACATATTATAATGATATACATTATAGATATTAGTATTTCAGTAAAACATTTTATATAAAATGGAAGCAGCATTTCTGCCCACCTGTTTAGTACAATTTATAAATTGTATTTAAGCAAAATCATTTCCATGTACATGGTGCTCTAAACTGCAGATTCCATGACAGACTTAGGACCAGCATCTTCTTTCACCTTTATGAAAATGGAGTGTACACATTTATCATCATTTAATTGGTTTTTGTTGCCACACAGTAAAAACATTTTGCTTTGCCTGATTTAGGCAACAGAAAAACCTAAAGCACTGGAAAATGCTGCCTTGATAAATCTGAAGATTTGGCCCCCAAGGGACAGGATATACCTATTTAACAAGGCTCGTGAATCTAGAAAAATAACACTATTGTCTATACCAAAGCACTTAATTTCTGGTAACTCTTTCTTCACTATATATTCTCCAAGGGCATCATTGCTGAATAACCCCATGTCCTAATAGGTATTGCCTAACGTAGAAGTGGGAGGCACACTCAGTCTGCACTGCAGTTAGACTTACCACGCTCCCCTCAGCGAGGGAACACCCTTACAGAGTGCTGGGTCATGCCACCCCTGCCGATTACGCTCGGCATGCAAGTTCCTTTAATGGACTTAGACAGGTCAAAGTAGTTTAAATGCCATTGGCTACTGATCCTGCCCCTCAACTGGCCTATGAGAATAGAGTGCAGTCTTTTACATCTGTCTAATGTAAAACCACATCCCCACTAATTAATGGCTGCCTGTTGCTCATAAAACTACTTGACTGTAAGTTAGTTGAGGGCAGGTTCTGTCTGATTCACTTTGTATCTTTCATAGTGCTTTGCACCAATACAAGATTGATCAATAGATGTCTAGTCAAACAACATAGAGGCATCAGAAGGGAATTTTTGGATAATTTATATTTCCCTTTCCACACACACTTCAAAAAATTGTCAAGGTATTAGACATGGAAATAATCATGTTGAGTTTCCCTAACACTTATTTTTATGATGTAGTATTACATTTTCTTTACATTTCATCTAAGGCTTATCATAATATTTTTAGGGCTTAAGTCATTTAAAGGTCTTAATCCAGAATTGGATGCACATAATACACATTCAATATATATTTGTCAAATTAGTAAATAAACCAATGAACAAATAAGAGAAATTGCCCTATCAAGAAGTCAACTCCAGACTGATAGCTTTTGTGCAAGTTATACACAGGAAAGATAAAAGAGGAGGTTTTTTTTTTTTTTAAAGAAGCAAATTATTATATTTTAGCTTTGTCTCAAGTTCATTCTTGTGATATCTATAACAGTTAACTACATTAGAATTTGATGCTTTAAAAAACTGTCAAATAACTGGAACTTGGCCTCACAATTATTAAATGTAAGAGGTTTTCCTTACAAAAATTTTAAATTACTACTTTCAAGACCATTTTTGTTACATGCAAAGAAATGTAAAATTCAATATTAAAATAAAAGAACTAAAAATGACTATAATTAGAGAATCATTGAAATGAGCATGCAATTTTTATCCTGTGGTTGTCGGTTTTTGTTTTGGGGGGATTTTTTTTATGTGTGGATTGGCTTCTAAAATAGAGATGTAGAGAAGCCTCACTGAGGATTCACTTCAAGTGAATTTTTCACTGCTCTCAGAATTTTTGGATTAAAAAGGGCTTCAGTCTCATATACAGATGAGGAAACTGAGGCACAGAATGGCTAAGTGACTTAACCCCAATGCCCATATCCAGTGGGCACGAGAGCTGAGATGTACTCAATGAACTTGACAACCTCTGTATTCTCAACTTTTTTCGGAATCCAAACGACTTCCCTGATTAAGAGAAAAATAACCTTACCCTTACTCTAGGGACAAGGTCTGGGTCATCCAGTATGTCCTTCAATTTCCCTCTCTTAATCAATTGATTTTAATCTCCATCTTTCTACTCTTCCTTACCCTATGATTGCAAAGCTTCTCTTTCTACCTATCCCCCCTGCTCGTCACAATACCTCCAGGAAATATTTTCTCAACCTCTCCTGTTTCAAACCAAAATCTCCTCCTCTCCTCTTTCTCTACTTTCAAAAATCCATGTCTCCCTCTCTCCAAATATCTCCTTGGACACTTTGTCTAATTCTACTATCACTTCTGCTTCCTATATCACCAAATTTCTTAAAAAAAGTGGCACCTTTATGTTCTCTCCCCCATCTTATTGCCCACTCCTCAACAGTTAGGGAGGCCTTGTTCCATCCAGCTGAAAGCATTCTCCTGAAGGTCACAGAAAACCTCAGGATTTTCTCAGGATCCACTCTGCTCACCTTTTTTTACATCATCTGACACATGTTCACACTACATCTCTCTCTCAGTTCTCCCATTCCTTTGACATCCGTGACATTGCATTATATTTTCCTCCTATTTCTTTGGCCACTTCTTTTCTTTCTCTTTTGTTGTTTCTTGTTTATTGTCATTGTTCCAAGTTGTATAAGTGTAGGAATTCCCCTGGTTTCACCCTCTGCCACAGGCTGTTTCTTTGCGGTATTATCTGCTTTCGGGATTTCAAATTCTCCCATGATTTCGACCATCCCACCTCAGCAGGCGTCCCTCAAATCTGTGTCAGGCCTGAACTATTATTCATGGTGCTGACACATATTTTAATCGCTGAACATCTTCACAGGGCTTTTCTCTGGCATCTCACCCTGGATTTGTTGTAACCTGCTAAATTCTGCTTCTGCCTTGCTCCTGATCTCCTAGTTTAAAACTGCCACCGCCTGAGATTCTTCCCACCCATGTCCCGCTTGTTCTCAAACCCTGTCAATTTCAATCAGGCAGTTTCTCCCCTTTGATCTTCCCCAGTCTGTTCCCACTGCCACTGCTCCCCTTCATCCCTGGGCTGACGACGCAGAAACTCCGCTGCCCCTTCCCACCACTTCCATCAGTGGTCGTCAGTCATCTTTTAAACCCACAATTTTGACATCTCTTTCCCATGACCAAGAAACTTCAATACTTTCCTACTGCACACAGGGATTCGGTGTTAGAATTTGGAAGGTAACTGAGTATAATCTAGTGAACTCCTGTCACTTTACAAATGAGAAAACTAAAGCTCAGAGAACTTAGGAAGTACATTAAAAGTTTTCTGCCTGTACCAAATGCTCTTTTTATCGTGTTATTTTGCCTTTGAAGGTCAAAGAGTTGCTTTGTTTCGGAGATTCTTTTAGACTGAGCAAAAGACAACTTGGTTATGTCAACACAACATATTTTTAAGCAGACCTGGCAGTTTTTTAATTGCTTATCTAATTGAGTGCTGGACAGTATGGTGAAACCTCCTTGGTCTTCTGCCTAACTTGCCTCTCAAGGGAAAAATAATGACCCAGCTTCGTAAAGCCAGGTTAGTCATCTGGCATAGTTCTCCAAAACAATCGGGGACTGACCCTTCAGTGTGGTAAGGGAAGTGCAAGACAGATAACAGATGAACACACAGTCTGTAGCTGTGAAGAAATGGCTTCCAAACAGACAAATTAAGTATCCCCACATGCCCATCCAACGCCCACAAACGAGAGGAGTAAGTGCTCATGAGTTCAAGGTAGCAAGAAGCACACAGCTGCATTAATATCATTTCATTTCTGCACCCAAGAGGGACTCTACAATAACATTTCAGTTACTTGTCCAAACCATTTGGGACCTTTCCTTTTCTTACCCCCCTTCCTAGTATTACTATTATTGTTGTTGTTGTTATTGTATATAAGCATTCCTAATCACAGGATAATATGAGATTAGATTAAAATCAGGATTTTTTTTTTCAATTCTCAAAATTGTAATATACTACAGTTCTCTGTAGTATATTTCATTTAGTAATTTATGTAAAACAGGCTATCATGTACTTACTAGTGAAACTCACAACTCCAGCACAAATTTAGCCTGAATTGTGTTGGATTGTATTTAGTCATAAATTAATACCAAAATCTCAATTTCCTCATCTGTAAAATGAAAACAATTATAGTATTGACCACATGTACTTGAGAAGACTAAGTGCCTGTATTTCTCTAAACATCTTGTCTAGTACTTAGTTACCATTTAGTGAATTGTAATGGTGACATCGATATGATTAACATTAAATATATACCATGAGTATATAACTCCTATAATAAAAACATTATCTTTTAAAACTACTCATATTAACCATAAATATAAATTTCTTGAATTATCAGTTATGGTGATTTTAAAAATATATGTACTTAGACACTAAAATTTTATTTTTAATTTAATGGTAAAATGAAAACCCACTATTTACTGTATTCTGAAATTACTATTATTAGTATTTTTTAAAATGCAAGCCATACTTTTATTTTATTAGTAATACAGATAAAGCCTGTTTGCAATAACAGTTTTCATACTTTACAGTTCTAAAAAAAATTCATGTAGAAGTTTAAAATGTCTTATTTAGGGAGAAATAAGGACCAAAGAGTCACACTGTATTTATTAATTCTAAGTGCAATTTAAAACTTAACAAATACAAACTCGCCTGCAAATCCACACCTAATTTTTTAGATATTTTACAATGTCTTAAGTATGCTGATATATTAAACTTAATACATAAGTGTTTGTGTTTTTAGAAATGCCTTTGGTTTTAAGAGAAGAATAGGTTAAGTTACCCTGATTTAATACTGCCAATCATATGTAACAATCAGAGCCAGAGTTGAGCCGAAACTAGGCAGAGCTCTCCTTGACTAGCTCACTTAATTAATGCAGAAGAAAAGACTAATTGAAACTGCTTACCCAGCAGCTTGTCTCTACACTCCTGAAATTTCTTCTCCCTGCTGTGGAGAGATGCATTTATCTCATCTATTTTGTTCAGTGCAAACAGTGAAACATCAAACATGAGCTCATTCTTCCACAGAGAAAATTATTTGCTTTTATATTAGAACTTCATATTCTCATGTTTCAAAGCAAGTAAAAATTTATTATCTTAAGATTTTCAAGAATAATAGAAAATCATCCATTTAGAACTGGAATGTGAAGGAGTAAATATTTTGGAAGCTCTCTGGACACTTTCTGCTCTATATTCTTCCTTCACCCCAGGATACTTTTTTCCTATTTCCATCTCTGACTACTCAGATGTTAAAACTATAGTCAAAAGTTTTAGTATCATAATTTATTGTTGAACATCACAAAATACCTCCAGCTCTTCAGGCACAAAATTTAGTAATAGAACCAAGTTTCCAACCCTCGTTCCCACTGGTTTCTCACTTCAAATGTCCTAGCTCGTATGATTACAAGTATCTGCATAGGCTAAGAATAAAAAAGAGGTTAGAAAATAAAAATAATTTTAAAAGAAGAGCAAAAATGAAAAGTAAAAACTAAAAGGAAATGAATCCTTAGCATCATTATCAGAACTGAGAGATAAACCAGGTCCACCTGATTTCCAGACTGAGAAAATAATTTTAATAACTCGGATTTGTTTTATTTTTTAATGATTTGATAACATAAATTGTAAAGCATTTAGTTAAAAATTAACTATTGTGTTTGTCTTACTTTTTTATAGGTGGTGGTGGAAGTTTACAGTGAATTTCGAATTCAGGTAACATATAGCAAATTAATTTTTTTGAATTAAAAACAAAGAAAATGGTTTGGGAGTAAGAACTTATCCCTGTACCACCTCCCCCCCAAAAAGCATTCATCCTTATAAGTAAAGTTAATGTTGTACTAAAATTAATAGAGTATCAAAATTGCCAATCTTCCCAAATAAGCATCTTTTTTGACATTACAGTTACCCCTCCTACAAATTCTTTAGTGGGATGTGAATTATGGATAACCGTTAATAGATACAATTACTATACCTGCCTATTCCAGGTAAGAGATTATAGCGCTAAAAATGGCACCATCAAGTGGCACTCAATCCGAAGGCATAAGCGTGAGTGGATCAAGTTTGCTGCAGCCTGTCGGGAAGGTGAAGACAACTCAAAGAGGAACCCAATAGCCAAAGTGAGTGTCACCCCAAAACATGAAATAAAAAATAAAAAATGGTGAAGTTAAAGTTTCAAAAGAACCTGTCTTTTAAATATTTTATGAACATATCTCGCTGAGGAGTTATGATATAAAACAGAACGATAGTCATTCAGATTATGAAAACTGAAGCCATTAAAAAGATAAATTCAGACATTGAGACACTCAGGTAAACAGTTAAACATTGACTCATCTTACTGGTGAAATTAATACAAAGGCTCACGTGTTATCTCAAACTTTAGATTTTAAAAATATAGTGATTTAAGTAATGTGTTTAATCACTCAGCACATTTACAGGAGCTATTTTAATGTTTGCTCTTTCTGCCTCATAGTCTATTAAAATTAAATTTTCCTACTTTTGGCTTGTTTATGAACATTCACAATGTACCCTTTTTTAATAATCTTTTCCCTTTCACTTCCCCTTATATGCCTTTGTAAGCACACGCACACGCACACGCACACACAAAGAGGCACACTCAGAAACACATCCCCACACGCAGATTCACTCATATACAAATATATATACCTACACAGACACACATATAAACATAACAATTTCACATAGATACACATAGAGCTACTCTCCATATAGTACTTTACTTCAAAAAAGAGTCCTGGTTTCTACAACCATTTGTTTGGGGTGGTCTCTTTACTTTTCTGCTAATACAGCCTCCCCATTTTTAGAATTAAGAGCTTTTACATAGAGTCAGATATCTTTTGTTACCTACATAAATCCACTCAATCTTCTAATTTAAATAGAAAGATCAAAGTTATATAATGACAACATTGGTCAACTCCTTACGAGATCAAGAAGTTCCCTATTCTAGACCTAGTGCTAGCACAGAGTCTGAAAATAATACAATCAAAGTGTAAATGTTGAATGAATGAATGAATAAATGAATGAATGAATGACAATTGCATAGACTTAGATGTATTAGGGTAATATTTTACTTTTTTATTATTTGATAGAAATACAGATTGAATTTCTTCTATTATGTTATCAGTTACCACTTAAAATACTAGAGTTTTAACTATTCCATTTAGCTAGGAAAATAATTCTCTACTTCCAGAATTTCCCCCAAAATAACAGGGACAGGACATTCAACAGCTCTCCAAAAAGACAGCCATTATATATCAAACACAGACTTTCTTTTGCATCCTTTAATATTTTCAATTGTGCTCTTTCTGCAGATTCATTCAGATTGTGCTAAAACCCAGCAAGTTACGTACCGCATCTCTGGAGTAGGAATTGATCAACCACCTTTCGGAATCTTCGTTATTAATCAAAAAACTGGTGAAATTAATATAACATCCATAGTTGATCGAGAAGTCACCCCATTTTTCATTGTAAGTGGATGCCATGTCAATATATATTTTCAAGCCTAAATTATTTTTGGAATACCTTAAGCTCAGATCATACTTGATTTGATTTCAAGAGTCTCGGTATTAGGTATTTTTTGGTTGTCTCTTAATTCATGAGCAACTGTGACCCAAGAGACACACAGAGAAGACTGAGAGATGGAGTGTTTCCCTTAAGTGCCTTAGCAAAAATGCTAACCTCTGGTCTGGCCCCAGTGGCAAGCTAGAGAATATTTGCTTGGAAGGGAAAGTTCTCAGCCTTTACTTCGTTTCCTTAACTCGGTTGAGAATATCGGTCCCCTCTAACTCCAATGCCAAGGTGTGATTCTGTGGCTACTACAGGGGCCTTTCCTGAGTGAACACACTTTAGCATAAGTGCACATTGCTCAAGGTCACCTGAGCACAGAATGTGCTTTGGAAAGACTTCAGTTCCTCCTTAACTGAATCTTACTCTATTCTTTACAGTAGCTGGGACAAAGTTTAAGTGTTTACTCTTCAAGCCCTTAATCTCATTTCTATTTTAAGCAGCTGACCTCACGACCAACTTCATTAAAAAATATGAGGCTCTCCACCACAAACTCCTACAATTAATTCTCTTCACCTGCTCAGAAATGTTCTACAAATGCAAGATGAATTTTCTGTTTTTCCCCCCAATATATCTCAAGAGTTTCCACTGTCCCAAAATTACCTGGTTCTTCAAGAATCTTATTATATTAACTTTGTTATTTCATATCTCTTCTGCTTGCTCTGTGAGTAGCTTCCAACATGGTTAGCACTTGTTAATACTTAAAATTAAAAATAAAGACATAGACTCTAGCCAGGTAGCTCAGTTGGTTAGAGCATCATCCACATATGCCAAGGTTGAGGGTTCATTGCCAGGTCAGGCCACATACCAGAATCGAGCAATGAATGTTATCAATAAGCGGAACAACAAAATCCATGCCTCTCTCACCTCTCTGTCTCTCTCTCCCCCTTAAAATCAATCAATTTTTTTTTAAATAAAGAAGAAAGAATAAAAGAAACCCTGACTCGATCTTGTAACCTCCTCTATTAAAACCCTATCAATCCATCTCCAAAAATACCTTCCAATAATAATCTATGTTTGCCACTTTCTTTTTTTTTTTTTTAAATATATCTTTATTGATTTCAGAGAGAGGAAAGAAGAGGGAGAGAGAGAGAGAGAAACATCAATGATGAGAGAGTCATTGACCAAGCCTGCAACCGGGCATGTGTCCTGACCTGGATCCTCGGTTGATGCTCAATCGCTGAGCCACGCCCGGCCGGGCTATGTTTGCCACTTTCACTAGTACTGCTTGTCTGTACTCCTAAGACTATTTTAATTCCTTAGTCTTCTATTCCAAGTTTATATTCCTGCCTTATTTCCCACAGTGATTTCCCAAAAACTCTCTAAATCAGCATGCCAGCCTATTAGCTTTTGTTAAAGCACAATGCATTTTATATGCAGTATACCAAATAGGTAAAATAGTATACATTATATTTACGTACACGTCTAATAATAATAATCATACAAACACCTATCTAGCCACCACCTAGCTTATGAATGTTATATATCTTTGAAGCCCCCATGTGACTCTCCTTTACCACAGCCTTAACCCACCAGTAGTCCCTATTACTGATTTTACTTGTTGGAATTCTCTTTTAAGATCTATCTCAATCATTACATCATCCTATGATGTCATAGTATTTTTCCTCTCCCTTTTATAACTTATTGTGTTATTTGGAGTATATGTTTGCCTCCCCTTATTGATTATAAGTACTTCTTGTGCTTAAACTTCAGTAGGAAATAAAGTCTTACTTTTCTTTTAGTTACACAGTGCCTAGTATAGTGTCCAAACAAAATAAAAACTTAATATTTGTTGCATCATATAATTTTTCTTTTTTTCCCCCCCTAGATCTACTGCCGTGCTCTGAATTTACAGGGCCAAGACTTAGAGAGGCCTCTCGAGCTCAGAGTTAGGGTTTTGGATATAAATGACAACCCTCCAGTATTTTCTATGTCTACTTTTCTAGGACAAATAGAAGAAAATTCTAATGCAAGTAAGTAATCAACTTTATTAAGTAAACAAGACTATATTGGCTTCCAGATCATTCTTAACAGCCAGTCAACTAAATGATGTCTACATCATAATGTGCTATGTCACAAATGTGAGAGGTAATCATAGAAAAGCATGCAGAAGACAAAGGCATGAGGAAGCCTCCACAAAGGTTTTCCCTTCAATTGTGAAAGCAGCTTCAATCTGTCACATGCAAGGAGCAACTCCAAAGTACTGAGAAGAATTTCCTCATGTGATTCTCATACCAGCTCTGTAGTAGATCCCTAAGGAAAAATTTCAAAAGAACTTTGCCCAGTGGTGGCAGGGGCCCTGAGGAGAGTTTAGCCTCCCAGCCTGAGTGCTTTGAAGGGCAATCTCATCCACTTTTATTCATACTGCTTTTTTCTTTCTTTCTTTCACAGATGTGGAAACTGAGGCCAAGATCATACAGCTAGAAAGTGCTATATAGTTGAGAAACAATTGGTCTGGCCTTAATCTCATTTTGTTTCATCACAGAAGCCTTTAAAAAAATTATCACACTAGAATAAGAAGGGGAAAGGCAGAATAAAACATTTCTTTGTTTTTTAACTACCAATAATATCCAGGTTCTTGGTAAAATGTGATCTTTTTCTCAATGTGAAGGTATAGAAAGGAGCTAAGATGTTCATATGTTGAAGAAGTAGAAAGGAGAAATGGTAGAGTGCCCATTATATGAATCAACTAACTCTAACATCTTGTTGGAAAAGTAATATACTATACTGTAAGAAAACTGCAAACTGTCCATTTGCAATCAATTTTCCTTGATTTCTAGATACACTGGTGATGAGACTCAATGCTACTGATGCAGATGAACCAAATAATTTGAATTCAAAAATAGCCTTCAAGATCATAAGCCAGGAACCTTCTGATTCACCCATGTTCATTATCAACAGATACACTGGAGAAATTCGAACAATGAATAATTTTCTAGACAGAGAGGTAATTTCTTTTTCTTTGAATGGGTTATCAGTTCATAGGACCTGATTCTAAAAGCAAGAATTCCTAAGAAAGAAAGAAAAAAAAGAAACTATATTTAAAATTTTTAATTACATAACCTTTTCACATAATGGTAATGACAATAAAACAATAAAAATATCCTCAAAAGGAAAATCTGGGGATTCCTTAAATACATTTTATACTGGTAGTTTTCATTTAATTTTGCTTAGGATTTGTCTCAAATTGAGAAAACTATATTCTGAGAGTACATAAAATATGCATAAAGTAGAGGCAAAAGCTCCAAAAAAAAGGTAAGTTGTCTAATGAAATAAGTTTAAAAGACATTTGCTATTATAGCCCCCAACTTGGTGAGTCACAATGTATGGAAACATGGTCAAGGTCCTAAAAATTTTTACAGGCTAAGAAACTTGTTTACCTTTCTTTAGCCCAGCATATCCTAAGCTCATTTGACGACAGAAATCTTTTTTTTTACCCCTATGTTACACCTACTGACAGCACATTGATTACTTTGGGGAATGAATCACAGGAACAGAATGATAGAAAGAAACTAAGTGATATCCGGATCAATCTTTTCATTTACAAATAAAAAAAACAATTAGTGTTATCAAATTAGAATCAGCATTACATGGTTTCTATCATGCCATGTGGTCCTATAACTTAATGTAAAAATATCGACTTTTCGTTACTTTAAAGTAGAATATAGCTGAACTGTATGTATTGTAGGAATATACATGAGAAAGTTTTATTTCCTAATTAATACTCAATTAAATTTTATTTTAATCATTATAGTTATTTTAAAATGACAGTCTCCATTAATGACCTAAAGGTTTAGGATAAATCAGATTATTTTTACACTTTTTAATGATCTAAATGCCATCAGTTTCTAGATTACCTGTATCTCCTTTTATACTTGCTTGAAAATTACCATCTGAAGAAATGGACTACTTAACTCTTTCTCAAACTTTCTTAAAGAACCCAATGAAACGCCTTTAATATCGAAAGAGTTTTAGTTCTAAAGAGCTCTAAAGAGCTCTAAAAAGTAAAGGAACTCTGTAGTCACTGGGAAGCCACCAGAGCAGATGTTCTTAACCTGGCGTCCATAGAGAGACCTCAAGATGTCTCTAATTATGGCTCCTCTAAGATCGTGTCTCTGTTTTAAATGAGAATGCAAATATGTGTGTGTCTGGAAAAGCAGCCATAGCTCTTACCAGCTTCTAAACGTTTAAGCACCATAGAGAAGACTCAAGGAGCTAGATCACCAATAATTCCACTGCCACAACCTGCCGGCCCCAGCAATGCAAACCATCTGTTACCTCTTTCTTCTTGCAAACTCGGGGGCTGGTTATCAAAGGTATGGAATTTTCATGCCAAAATTCTTGATAAGTGTTAATCTCTCTCCTCCTGATCATTTTGAACCAATTTACCCTTTATACACGTTTTCCAATTCTGAGCAAAGAATAAGGTATGAGGCTTTTAGAGAATGTTGCTTCTTTTAAATGAGGCTCGATAAGCAAATGGCAACTTTCATATCGATTCATGTGAAATTTGGAAATTTTCAATGATCTGTATTACCCTTATCACCACCATAGATTTATGTAAATGATGAGCCAACATTTTAAAAGAACTTAGCATGAGACAGAATGGGGATTGTCTATGGCAACTGTGATATTGTTTGCCATGTGTGCCTGTAGCAATATAGCCAGTATTCTCTCGCCGTAAGAGGCTCTGACCGAGACGGCGGGTCAGACGGAATGTCCGCAGAGTGCGAGTGCAGCATTAAAATCCTCGATGTCAATGACAACATCCCGTACATGGAACACTCTTCAGTAAGTATTCGCCTTTGAAACTAATAACTTAAATTCATGCCATCCTAACATTCCTTTGAACAGCCCTGTCTATGTTATCCTTAGTCACCTAAACCCAAATGTAGACAAGTACTTCGTGCTTGTTTATATAATGCCCAGGGAGGCAACTATTTGAACACTGAGAAGAGACACTATAAACACAGATCCCTTTTCTAACTAATGAGGAACTATAAACATTCAATGTAAGCCTAGCAGAGTTCTCTCCCTCACACAGTTTGTGGTAAGGTCTTTTGTTTTACTTCCTATTTCAGTATTCCGCAAGAATCGAAGAAAACGCTCTGCACTCAGAATTGCTCCAAATCAGAGTCATTGATTTGGATGAAGAGTACACGGCTAACTGGATGGCAGTGATTTTCTTTATCTCTGGAAATGAGGGAAATTGGTTTGAGATAGAAATGAATGAAAGAACAAATGTGGGAATTTTGAAGGTTGTTAAGGTATGGTATAATTATCCTAAATATTCTGTTCTCTTGGTCTTTTTCCAAATGTTAATCTTAAAATAAAATGTTAAGATTTCACAAACTCGAGTGGGTGAAAGAATAAACATTACTGTTTTAAAATGGTATATGATATAGAGCTTTTACATAGAGAGGTTTTCCGTTTATATAATGTCATGAAAACAGGCATTGAATTTTAAATTGAAACTCTTCTATCAATACAGTACTCCCTCACAGATCATATCAATTGAAAGAATTTTTAAACATGAAACTAGTTTTATGCTTACAGCAAAGTATGATTAATACTTAATGTTTTTAAATATTTGAAAAAATGTTTTTTAAATCAGGTTTAATATGGCCTCTACAAAAAATGTGTCCTTATTGACATATAACAATTATTATGCACTATGAATATTCACTATATAAATCAAACGTTCTTTATTCTTCTAGTGTGATTTTATGGAATTAATATTAAATTACTGTAATTGTAGAATCACATCTCATTGTGGCTGCTGACCAGGGTTGATTATGAACATACATTAGAAATTCGGTCCAAGTCACCAAAGTTCGCCTGTGTCCCCCTTACATTGATAGTTCACCAAATTACCTGCAGAATTTCCTCTGAGGTATAAGGGGGGAAAATGCCTGACTCCTAGGGAGTTAATAGTGAAAATTTAATCCTGTACTATAAGACCTATTGAGTCTGTTTTTAAAATATGCAATAGTGCCCTGGCTGGGTAGCTCAATGGGTTAGAGTATTGTCCTGATACACCAAGATTGCAGGTTTGATCCTGGGTCAGGGCACATACAAGAAGCAACCAATGAATGCATAAGTAAGTGGAACAAATTGATGTTTTTCTCTCTTTCTCCCTTCCTCTCTCAAAATTAATTTTTAATAAATTGTAATAGTAGTACATGAACTGTATGTGATGTCTGCAATATGGATTCTTCATAGTAAAATTTAATTCCTTTTTCACTATTTCCTTCCTTCAAAATAGTCCTCGAAAATAGACCCCTAAGGAATTCTGTCCTCATGGGAATGTGTGATCATTTGTTTCATGTCGTCATAAATTGTCACCATGTCTACAGCTTCCATTTAGTGAGGCCATGTACAGAGGCATTAGTCTAGTCCTCACAGCATCCCTGCTATAGGTTATATGCCCATATTACAGATTAATACATTGAGGTTCAAAGAGAGTATGTAACCTCCTTAAGTTCTCATAACTAGTATATGGTACAGTTTACATTCAAACCTATATCTCTCTAGCTATTAAGTCCATATTCTTTCCACTAAACTACCTAGGATTCCATGCTGGAGAAACTGAGTCCTAGACTATTTCATACTAAACTATTATATTACTTTAGAAAACTAATCTCTGTCCTCAACACCTCTATCTGTAAAATGGGAATGATTTGGATCTTTCTCCCAGGCATGGCATCATATATTAATTCCCTTTTTATGATTATATATAATATGTAATAAGTATGTGTGTTTGTGTGTAATGTATATGTAGACATGATTTTATAGCCATTCTTGAAATTGCAAATACAGCCAACATTAGAGCAAAAATTAAAAGTTTTAGCTAAGTGAAGTGTTCAATGCATGAATCAATGGTCATCTAAATGACTCATGTGAAAATTTAGGGAAATATATTTGGCATAATGCATAGTTGTTTGTGGATTTTATGAGTAGTGGTTATTGACACCATCTTTTATAATAGAAATGACTACTTGATTATTTTTTAAGATGAAATAATTTATTCCAGAATATGTTGAAAAAAAATAAGAACTTCTCTTTATTACTTATATGCTACATTCTAGTACCTAACTTAATGAAAGAAGTCATATTTATAGAAGTAAAATTCTTCTAAATAGTTCTTTATGGATAAAACCAGTCAAATGATGGAACCTACAATGTATCTAGCCCATACTTTGTATAAAAAGAACTACTTTCTGAAAAATATTAAATGATACAGGGTAACATAAACTGCCCTTGCAACTACAAAATGCCAGGATTTGACCATCTATATTATATTTATTAAGTTTTTAATTTGGTGGACAATTAGGGCTCATGTCATACATTTTCAATTTTTCAACTAAGGATACAAGACAATTGGACTTTTTCTTACCATATATATTTTTATGTGTTTGTATTGTATTAAAGATAAAAAAGTAAGAATACATTGTGTGTATTTATATTTAATTAAAGAAAGAGGCATAAATTTTTTTCTGCCTATTATCAAAGAAAAAGATTTATTTTTCTTCTAGAATTTTTTTCTTCTTAGAGTAAAACTATTTCACTCTGTATTTTCTAGCCCTTAGATTATGAAGCTATGGAGAATCTGCAACTTAGTATTGGTGTTAGAAATAAAGCCGAATTTCATCAATCAATTATGTCTCAATATAAGCTCACAGCGAGTGCAGTCTCCGTGACTGTGTTAAATGTAATTGAAGGCTCAGTGTTCCGTCCAGGTTCAAAGACATTTGCAGTAACTAGTAATATGGGACAAAATTATAAAGTGGGGGATTTTGTAGCTACCGATCTGGACACTAATCAACCTTCAACAACTGTTAGGTAAGACTGACATTTTCCAACTAATATTCATCACATGTTGAATTAAGTACATATGTTCTTTTTAGAAATTTTAAGTATGAATTGAAATATTTTTCATTATTTTGAAGCCATTATTTAATCATAAAAAGTACTAACTACTGAATTACTTAATTTAGAGTGCTTAACTTACAAAAATATAAAAATTTGTGCAAAATGTATGATGTAAAATTGTAAAGATGCAAAATGTGAAAATATTGTATCTTTAAATTTTTACACTCCTGTGTTTATATATTTTATTGACCAATTTGCTAATTATCACATATCAAGGTCATTTACCCTGGAAGATTTTATGGACTGATTTTCCCACAGCAAATTTGCCCAGATTGAAGTCAATTAGATTTAGTTACTTTCTTTACTTTAATCAGCACTTAGTATTGGCCAATAATAACTTTGGTATGAAAATGAATTAGATTAAGGGGAAAATATCATGCCATGAAATTTTTTAAAACTCTGTATATCCAAATATTTCTACTTGATTATAAAAAATCTGTGTGTATATGTGCACATGTGTTTTAATCATGTGCTTGTGATAAAAATAACAGTGGGGAAAAGACCTCACAAATGAGATTTTAAAGCTTTTTGTATTCTTTTCACACTATGTGAGTATTTCTGTTATAACTCTTAGCACACTGTACCACCATTGCTGACAAACTCTCTTTACCCCGCAGATGTGAGTTCACTGCCCACCCCTTACCCCCCACCCTTGTGTCCTCTCAAAGTTCTATTACCTGAGTTTAGCAGACACCTGAGACAGGGAGTTACTAACCAGTATTTCTTTAACAGATGTAAATGAGGGGGGAAAAGACATTGAAGTGAAAGATGAGGAAAGAGAATAGAAAATAGGACAGAATCCCAAGGAAAGGACATAGGTAGTTTGAAATTCAAAGGAAGTCCTGTAAAGCCATTGTGTATATGGAGAGGGGGAGTGGGAATAGGAAGGGGATGCTGGCAAGCTGATGAGAAAGTAACTTCTTTGGGAAGAGAATAATTTAGAATTATTCATGAGCTCAGCAAGTCCTAGGGTCTGGGTCTCCCAGGATAGTTCTGATGCTACCAAAATCAAATGAAAACCAGACTGCAAGTATCCAAGGATTATTCTGAAATCTAAGTGGGCATAAGAGACATTCCATCAGAAATGGCTGTTCAGTAATTCTTTTTTCTTAAATTTGCAGCTTTGTCTATTTCTGAATGTCCTCAAATACTGGGACTGCCCTTAAAAAAAAAAAAAAGTGTCTCTAATAACTGAAAATTATATTCAGGGATTATAACTAATGACAAGAAACATATGTTTTATAAATAAAATCTCTCCTTTTCTCTCTCTCTCCTTTTTAGATAGCTGACATTAATTTATGCTATTACCTTTCAAATACAGATATGTAATGGGAAATAATCCAGCTGATCTGCTCTCTGTTGACTCAAAAACGGGCATTATTACTTTGAGAAATCAAGTTACCATGGAACAATATCAAATGCTTAATGGAAATTACCAAGGGACAATTCTATCTATAGATGGTAAGAGATCAATTTAACTTTTTCCCTTCTAGAAGTACTTTATATATATGTGTGTGTGTGTGTGTTTGTATATATATGTGTGCGTATGTGTGTATACATACATATATGTACTTATATGTGTGTAAGTATATATATGTATGTATATATATTCAGAAATTAAATTTTTAATCATTGCATTTTGAAGTAATGCTTTTTCCAACAAAAGTTATCATATAGGGTATTAAAGAATCAAATCTTGAATGATATGAAAGGCAGTATAATTTAGTGGATAAGACCATGAGCTCTGGAATGAGACTGGATTGGTATCTTGTGCCATCACTTACTAGTTATGGGATTTTAGAGAAGTTATTTAACCCATTTATCCCTCAGTCTGCTCTCCTGCAAAATGGAACGATAACAATATAGATTTAAGGAGTTATTACATATAAAACACTTAGACTTTCAATAAATGTTAGTTCTTATTAATCTAAATGAAAATTTTAAAATTGTATGTATTGTAAAATTATTTTCAAATAGGCCAGAAGCCAAGCTAACTTAGCTTTACATAATCTTTGGAAAATTGATATAAACCTTTGTGTAAGCAATTTGCATGCTTTTCAAAACCATCAAAATTAAATGAGGCTGGTCACTAAAGGAGGAAATTTCCTCGAGACTAATTCTACTGAGCAATACTTGCTAATTCAGCTGCACCTTCTTCCTTCCTTTTCCTTCTCTTTTTCCTTTCTCAATTATCCTAAAAGAGGTTTCACAATTTCCATTTGCTTTACAGATTAAAAATAATAATAAATAGCAGTTCTTTAAAGTCATTCAAGAATTCAGAATTTTTACCAAATTACAATGTTTTTTCCATAGTCAAAATAAATGTAGTTTTAAAAATATATGTTACAGATAGAGATGTGATTCCATTTATAGGTAAAGCTTATTTTGATTTATTGCTGAAATGATCTTAAGTAATTGCTAGTTTACTCCATTTCTTACAACCAACATCAAGCTTAGAGACATGAAGGGAAATTTGAAACTTTGCTTACGAAACTGTTAGGCTTATGGCAAACAGAAAGCATGTCTTTTCTCATCAAAAAAGGGAATAAATATTACATGTGGTGATAATTATAAAAATAACAATAAAACCAATAACATTAGAATCAGCATAGCTGAGATGAAAGGGCATGGGATTTAATATCATAGACTGGATTTAAACTTGTCTCTAGCCCGGCCGGGTGTGGCTCAGCGGTTGAGCATCGACCTAGGATCCAGGAGATGGGGGTTCGATTCCCGGTCAGGGCACATGCCCGGTTGTGGGCTCGATCAGTGACTCTCTCATCATTGATGTTTCTATCTCTCTCTCTCCCTCTCCTTTCTGCTCTTGGAAATCAATAAAGATATATTTGAAAAAATAAAATAATAAAATGAAATGAAATGAAATAAAATAAAATAAAAATAAATTACCTGAGTTTATAGACAGGAGTAGTGCAGTGTGTATATAATGTTCAAAAATAAAACACATTTTCTTTTATAAAAAGATATGCTATAATGACTTTTGCAGCAAACTTAGCTTCATAAAATGGATTGAATAGTATTTAAAAGATCAAGTGTTCAAAATATTAAAAATAGCCTACATGGCTCAAAAACATTTAAGATAGAAGAAAAGGGACTGGTGAATGGGGGAAATGGGAAGATGTTGGCCAAAAAGTACAAACTTCCAATTATGAAATAAATAAATTCTGGGGATCTAATGCACAACATTGTAATTAATGATAACAATATTGTGCTATATACTTGAAAGAGTAGATCTTAAATTTTCTCACCTCAAAAAAAAGAAACGAAACTATATGATATGATGGAAACTTTAGCTAACACTGTGGTGGTAGTCCAATTGTAAAACATAAGTATATAAAATCAGCATATTGTACATCTTAAATTTATATAATGTTACATGTCAATTATAGTATCACAATAAAATGGGGGGAATAGATAGCAAAAAGGAGGTTATCGTGGAATTTTTAAAAATTGTTTCAGCGATAACCACATGTAAATATTTGCAAGTGGGCTATAGAAAAAGATGTTGTTCCATCAACATCATTCCTACACTGCAGCAAGAATTATTATGACCACTGAGGTCTAGCCTAATAGCGCATGTTGGTGAAGAAACTTTTCTATACGGTAGATGCTAACTTTTGGAAATCTTATCTCTGAAGGAGAGAAAAATCACACCTGGGCCCTGGCCAGTGTGACTCAGTGGTTAGAGCATCAACCCGAGCACTGAAGGGTTGCTTGTTTGATTCTCGATCAAGGGCACGTACCTGGGTTGCAGGTTCAATCCCCAGCCCTGGTCAGGGTGCACGTGGGAGGCAACCAATCAATGTGTCTCTCTCACATCGATGTTTCTCTCTCTTTCTCTCCCCCTCTCTCTTCCCACTAGCTCTAAAACTCAATGGAAAAAATATCCTTAGGTGAGGGTTAACAAAAATGAACAAACAAACAAAAATCACACCAGCAATGTGGTTTTTCTATAGTGAGCAATTCCTAATCATAAATTTTCATATTCAAATCCTACAGAAAACAAATTGTGCAGATGTGATGAATATGTCTCTTTTAAGGTAACTTAGAATAGTTAGAACAATTGCATACAAAATACAAATACAAGTAGCTTCCATTCACTTAAATAGATGTGAACATGACTGACTTTTTAAAATCAAATGTAAATGACTGCAGCAATGTGTTTCTAATATTGGTCTGAGCAACTTTTCTCATTTAAAAATATCTTTTTTATCACCTCTTACATATACCATTTTTTGTTAAACTGCTATAGATACATGATTATTTTGATAGATTATTTTTATTTTTATTGATGAAAGTATTACAGATGTCCCCTTTTTTCATTGACTCCCTCCACCCCGCTCCCGCCCCCTCCTCAGGCCTTCCCTGCACTACTGTTTGCCCTTGGGCTATGCATATATGCATATAAGTTATTTGGTTAATCTCTTCCCGCCCCCACCCCTTCTCTCTAAAATACATCAGTCTGTTGCATGTTTCAGTGTCTCTGGATCTGTTTTGTTCATTAGCTTATTTTGTTCATTAGATTCCACATATAAGTGAGATCATGAGCTACCTGTCTGATGGTTTTTAATGGATGAATTTTGTTGCAAGATAAGGGCACAAATATATATTCAAATATATTTCTTATTCAACGTTATTGAGGTATAACATACATATAATAAATACACCCTTTTAAAGTGTACAGCTTGATGAGTTGACAGATGTATACATTCATATATACACTGCCACGAACAAGATCTAGAACATATTCACCACCAAAAAGAGTTCCCTGGCACACTTTTGTAGTCAATACTACAGCCCTACTTTAGCCTGAGGCACTTGCTGATCTAAATATAGATGTATTCTGATGTACTACCTTCCGTGTCAAGTGCACTAAAAAAATCAGTTTACTATTTTGAAGTACTGGTTGGTTGGTTGGTTGGTTGGTTGGTTGGTTGGTTGGTTGGTTGGTTAGATGAAATAAACAGTAAATGTGAAACAATTAAGTTGAAACAAATAACAAATGTCCCTACCCCTGTGTTTAGTCAAGGAACACAATAACCTACTGAAACTTTGAAGGGCAAGAAGAAAGCAAATTTGGAATATCTGCTTGTGAAACAAAAGCATTTCACCTTCTTATTGAAATGAAAATCCACCCCCCCACACACACACACATCTCTGATAGTGCAAGTTTCCTCTCCTATGATTTATTGGTTGTGAGTTTTGGAATATGCTGCTTTATCACTAGGAAATTTTTGTAGAAATGATTTACCAACCTGCTCAAACTCTGTTCATTTTGTCAGCCCATAAAAGGTAAAGAACAAACATAATTGAAGAAGACAAAAAACAACCACCAAAAAAAAATCTAGCTCTACTATAGAAATGTGCAAAAAAAAATAGGCTAGGACTGCCCCTACTGTGGCTTATAACACGCCACTGGCTGATACATTCATAAGTTGGAGTTTATTGTTTATGCTTCTCTACACATGAGACAGTTTTTCAGAAGCACTAATAGTCATAAAAGTTTGATTTAAAAAATGAGTCATGAACAAGGGAGAATTTGGGAAGTTACTGAATGAATGGAGATAAAGACATTGAAATAAGTATTGATGCAAAAAGAAAACAGTTTTGTATTGTCCAATAATTATTACACTAAATTTGTAAACTATTTCTTCCATTTTGAACCTTGTTACAGATGCTCTTCAAAGAACTTGTACTGGCACAATTATTATTGATCTTCAAGGTTCTGGCTGGAAAACACCTGACACTACTCCAAACTATAACACTAACAATGTAGTTGACACTAGTACAAATGAATTTGGACCTCACGTATCTGCTACAGTCAACCCAGAAGGCAATGGAAACACAGATTATCAAGTACCAGACACATACGTGCCCATGTTCCCAGATAATGTACATTTTGGTCCTGCTGGCATTGGACTACTCATCATGGGATTCTTGGTCCTAGGATGTAAGTACTTTAATAGTCCAATCTATATGTGCCCATCCAAAAACTGTGAGATGTTTTCTTATCTTTTGATAAAAATGTATTTACAAATTCTTATTTTGTTCAATTATCAAGACATTTCTACATTTGGTGCTGGATTTATAAGATTTAAAAAATCTAACTGCTTGGCAATAGAAGGTAGAAGTTTTTTCATCCAATCTCAATGCAATGGGAAGTCCCATAATAGGCAGGTCAAATTGCTATTTGAGTGAAGAAGAAATGAGCAACAGTTGATTGAAACAGTAAGAAAAGCATACATATTGCCCGGTCGGGCGTGGCTCAGCGGTTGAGCGTGGACCTAGGATCCAGGAGATTGATGGGGTTTGATTCCCAGTCAGGGAAGATGCCCCGGTTGCGGGCTCGATCCCCAGTCAGGGGCATGCGGGAGGCAGCCGATCAATGACTCTCTCATCATTGATGTTTCTATCTCTCTCTCTCCCTCTCCCTTCCTCTCTCTGAAATCAATAAAGATACATTAAAAAGAAAAGGAAAGAAAAGTGTACATAAAGAAAGTAAATTCTGAGTTGAGTTTTAACAGAACTAGCCTGATGAACAAGAAAAAGGGAACATAATAAAAGGAGGGGGAAAAAAACCCACCAAAGAATGAGAGTGCTGGTTACTGAGATAAAGGACTCCAATAAGGAAGAAATAAAGCATGTATTGGATTGCGTGGTGGCAGTTAAGACTAGAAAGACAGGCAGGGACCAAACGCTGAAGGGATTTCATGCTATGCTAAGACTTAATGAAAGGGAAAGTCAAGTAGACATAGGGTTCAACTTCAGCTTCTAAATGTAATTGTCTGGTAGAGTCTTCCAAAGGTTACCTATCTTCACTGAGCCACACTTTTGCCATCTATTACCTCACAACATTGCTTTGATGATCAAAAATAAGTACCACACATGGCAACATTTAGAGATAGATCACATTTATGATCGCTAGAGTAGACCTAGTCAAGTATCTAGCCATGAGGACATAATATCCAATGGGTTATCTAGGTGGTCTCCAACATCGCTTTGAGTGATGATAGAAATTAGAGTGGAGATGAGCTAGATCCTCCAGTCTCTGAGGAATGAGAAGGGGAGTTCTGAAGTAATTAGGTAGATATCTGCACATTACCATTAAATTAATGTAAACATTGCCATTTTTTAAGTATAGATCATAAAATCTTAATGTCAGGAGATACTTCAGGCATTATTTAATTAAAACATACACACATAAAATATGAAATCAAAGCACTCTGCATATGAAATATTTTTTGCTACCTATTTTAATCGTATGATACTATTTGTAATCTGAATCCAATATAACAAATTAAAATGGATTGTAAATCTAGAATACTGAAGCTCACATTGATTTTAGCTTTTCAGCATTATTCACTTTATTTTCTGAAAATGTCATAGTTATTTTAGGGGGAATAAAATGGGGTTCTATTAGGGATTCAAATTTAACCACAAAAGCAAGTTGTTTTGTTTTAATAGGGCCCTGCTGCTAATTTCAATATTCCTATCCTTTCACCATCAGTGGTCCCATTTTTGTTGATCTGTTGTGATTGTGGAGGCGCCCCTGGTGGTGGAGCTGGCTTTGAGCCCGTTCCTGAATGTTCAGATGGAGCAATTCATCCGTGGGCAGTAGAATTACCACCGCCTCAGCCCGGGGTAAGTGCGGATCTGTAAGAAATGACCTATGGTAGCCACCCAAGCTCAGCCTTAGTCACATGAAACAAGAGGTTGGTGATCACTCACAGACTATGCTGTTCTTTGTTCTGGGCCAGCCAGTGGGGAAAATGAAGAGAAATCAGAGGTACCTCAAAATTAAATGGAAGTAACCAGGGAAGGCTTTCTGTATGAGGTTCCTGTTTTAAATGGATTTCAAATGTTTCCTAAGTCATATTCTTTCAGAAAATCTGAGATAATTTGAGAACTAACCCATGTATAACTATAGAAAGAAAAGAGTCATTACAAATGGGAAAATGTTGTTTCTTGTCTTTTAGACTATTACCACTGCCCCCATACCATCAGGAACAGGAGGTGTACAACTAATTGAATGTATTGACACTTCAGGTACAATTTTTTTTTTTTAAATACTCAAATGACTCAGATGGAATTTTGTTCTCTCTTTGCATGCCTCGTTGTTTCTCAATTATTTTGTCTTTAAAATTGTTTCTATTTTTCTGTTTTAAATGACTGACTTGCAAATTAAATGATAAGGAAAAACCTATAATAATTCTTATTCTTATATGTTGGATTTTTTAAATCTTCCTTAATCATCAGAGAGTACTTAGGAAATGGCTTGATTAGGATGTCTATAAATAAGAGAGAGTAACTGAATTGTAACCACAATTCTATTTTGGTCTTGTATTTGTTTGTTTGTTTGTTTTGTCCAATAGAGCAAATCTTATTTACTCCCAAAATACTAATTAGAATTAAAGTGTCACCCAATTAAAATAGATCTGTGCTCCTTTATTGAGAAGAGAATCTAGCTCCACAATTCATGACTGGATCAAAGTCATTCTGGCTTCAGCTGCTATCATGGCAAAATAAAGACTGTATGCATTCTCAGCATCAGCATAAATGTTGACCTAAAAATATTTGTTAGTTTCTCAGATTGGAAGTAAGTGGGTGAAACACTGTCAAAATCTTTTAAAGCTCTCATCTGAGGTTTCGTGCATGTGGTGGAATTTCTCCTTGCCCATGGGTAAGACTATCAGTACAACTTACCTTACCACAGAGGTCTAAACCAGTTCATAGGCGGAAACCAGGGGACAATTAGAAATATCACAGTAAGTCAGCAACTACCACTCAAATAAAGAGAACAATTAACTTTTAGAAACTTCTCATATCTTTGAAAAGAGTTGTACCATCTTTCCTTTTTTTCAAGGTAAATAATTATTGAGTCTCTTATTTTCCTGTCAGTCTTCTTCAAACTTGTAATCATGACTTTTCTACTTTGAACTCATTAAAATGTAAGAAGCCCAGAAATATTTATAACTTGTAGAACTGGTCCTTGTTCAAAGGACTGAACATGTTAGTGTTTAAAACTATTTCTCCTCCTGATGTATCCATCTTTGTCAACGACACCAACATTCCCCCACGTCAAAAGTAGGAACTCATTCTTATATATTTCCGTTATTGATATCCAATCAGTTCTCAAGACATCAATCCACAAGGCTTTATTTATACATTTAATCTCTCATTAGGTCTACAAATCTTTTTTTTAATATATCTTTATTTATTTCAAAGAGAGGAAGGCAGAGGGAGAGGGAGAGAGAGATAGAAACATCAATGATGAGAGAGTCATTGATCGGCTGCCTGGTCTACAAATCTTTACACAAATCTTTTGAACAAAGCACAATGAGAGGTACCAAAGTAATAGAAGTATGGAAAAGACACTGTTCCTAAAAGTCAATATATTTAAAATATTAAAGCGTAGGACACCTATCCCATATCAACACTTGCCCTGTCCATGGCACTTCCGTAGTCCAGGCCATCATTTTATCTCACCTGCTTAGAATATTATAAGAAGCTTCCATTCACCCCTCACATCCAAGTGCAAATTCAAGACTCCCATGTAAACTTTTCCCCTCACCATAGCCATGGCTTCTTCTCTGAAAGCCGTGGTTCTTGGGCCTTCTTCTGGAGGCCCTGTGCTTCTAATACATTGGGGTATTCTTATACTATTTAACTTTTAGAATTTAGGTTATTTCCCCCCAATTTTTGTTAATTCAAAATCTCATAATAACTATATATGGTGCCAGTTGGGTACTGGAAATCTCAAGGGGACCACTGTAAAGTATATGATCTTCTGATCAGTATGTTGTACAGCTGAAACTAATACAAAATAATATTGAATGTAGACTGTAATCAAAATGTTTTTAAAAAAATAAAAAGTAAAATGAAAACCTCTAAAGCATAGGTGTTTATAACCACTATGCAGCCCCTCACTTCTAGCTCAACATGTAGTTACCAACAAACAATTAACAACAATAATTAACAAATTAACAAATTAATTGATAATATTATTTTGAACTCAATGTCATATTTATACTTCCTATATTTAGATATCACTTTCATTTTTTTCTTTGCTCACAAATGCATACTTAAATGAAGAACCATACATTACAATAAGTTACTGATTTTTGGTCCACAATACACTAGATAAAGTAAATTTAATTTGATCTTTACTTTCAGGAGTTTACACAAATGAGTATGGTGGCAGAGAAATGCAAGATATGGAAGGAGAAGAAAGAATGACAGGATTTGAACTAGCTGATGGAGTTAAAACACCAGGAGCACCTGACATATGTCAAGAATATTCTGGAACATTAAGAAGAAATTCTATGAGGGAATGTAGAGAAGGAGGTCTGAATATGGACTTCATGGAAAGTTACTTCTGTCAGGTAAGGGCTCTAGACCCATGACTTCCTCTCTATCCTGCACCCACTGCTATACTCCAGGCTCCCACTCTTTTCCAACAGGGCTTTGGCAGGCATCTCCTAGCTAGGTTCCTAGCCTCTAGTCTTGATGCTTGAAGATCCATAGTGCTGCTAAATAATACAACTAAAACTCTGACCTAGGCCTCTTACTCCCCCACTTAATAATAGCCAATGGATCCCAGCTGTGTTTTGTCTATGGCATGAAGTCTAAATTCCTTAACGTGACAAATAAGCTTATTCACAGATTGACCCTTCCCTCACATCTCCAATTACTCCTTACTACCAATTCCACTTGCCAAGTGCCTTTGCCTTACTCACCATCTATTGCCCTCCATGTCTTTGCTTATGCTGTACCTGTACTGGAATGCTTTTATCTGGTCATCTCTCTCACAAACCCCTACCCATCTTTCAAGACCCAGTTCAAATATTTACTGCCTCTGAAGTTTTCATTGTTAAACATTTCAGTCAAAATAAGATTGATGTTTCCTTATTTGTATTTCTGTAGTACAGATTCTCCTTGACTTATAATGGGGTTGTGTCTATCCTAAGTTGAAAATGCATTTAACACACGTATCCTACCACAAACATCCTAGCTTAGCCTAGCCGGTTTCTACTGAATGGGCATCACTTTTGCATCATCATAAGTCAAAAACTTGTTAAGTTGAACCATCACAAGTCAGGGGCCATTTGTACTTTGTTTATACATTTTATAGACCCTACCATTGTTAAAACCTGTTAGTTATATGTCTACCACACTTTTTGGTGCCTCAGCTACATGCTCTCCACATTATGTTGCCAGTACTTAGCTCAGTTCCAGGCACATAATAAACATTCAATAAGAGTAAGTTCAAGAGCCATAGAACAATTCCAGAACATTCAAAGAACCAATAACGTTTAATTTTGCCATGCCCAGGTAGAGGCAGAAGTGCCCATGGTTACATGCCATGTGATACTTAAGCTTTAAGGAATTTACTGTCTCTGATATGCTTATGTCCTTCTACATCCTGGCCTAAAATGCCTTCATGAACTCTCCTAATGGTTTGGATGGTGGCTGATATTTTGAAATAAGATACTAGTTAAAGCCTTTCAAATAACAATAGATAATAACAGGAGGCCTGTTGCTAAAACCCACAGGAATACTTCCTATCCATGTCCTTAAAAATAAATATTATTTTCATGAAAAGTATAATTCTGCCTGAATACTTTTGCACTCACAGCCTCTTCTACCCATAATATTCTATCTGCTTTGCTCACTGTCCCTTGACTCAAATCTCTGAACAAACATAACTTTTTTGAGATGCCATCCTTGACCATTCTATCTGAAAGAGCAACCCCCATCACTTTCTATCTCTTTACCCTGCACTTACCACCTCCTGACAAATACGTTTGTGTTGTCTGCTTCATCCTACTAAAACGTAAGCCTTACAAGAGAGGGACTTTACCTGGCTTTATTCATTTCTTTATTGCCAAGTTCCTAATAGAGTGTCTGGCAGATCTAAGGACAACTCAAAAAATATTTGTGAATAAAATAGCATAATGAGTTGGTTTGCTAGCAAAGGCATTTCTGATACTTAACCTGAAAGTTTGCAATCCATTATAATGAACAGCCCAGGTGAATAAAAGAGCACATCTGTGGGCTTTCATTTTGAATTAAAGAAGATTCTAGCTTCAAAAATTGTCTTTGTTCACCTTCAATTTGTAATCTCAAAGTGGCATAAACCCAGAGTTATATTTTTCTGTTGTTTTGCCGAAAAAGATTCATTGAAATAAATTTCACAGATTCACCATAACCACTCCAACTGAAGGATGGAAAGCACAATTCTGAATGAACTCAGATCAGCTGTGAACTACCTTCTTTAAATAAACCAAAAAATATGCAATTTGGTATACTTCAAATTCAGCATTTTTAAGTACCTCCTCCTAAGTTGGTTACAAAATAATTCATGTGACTTTTTTGGTATGCTTTTGCGTCCAAAGTGCACTATCATAAAGTTCACCTTAATAAATTTTTTAAATCAAAATATATTACTGGAATTCCAGTTAAAATAATTTCTAAGCAAACTCTTTTATGCAGTTATATGATTCTTAGAGCATCTCTAAGTAGATGTTAAAGTTTTATTTTTTTATATTTTTCTTTGGTAATACCCTGTAAGAAAAAAATTAAGATAAAGATACATATTATTGTTAAATATGTATTCATGATTTCATTTTTTCTTTCCTCTACAAATTTAGAAAGCATATGCATATGCAGATGAAGATGAAGGACGCCCATCCAATGACTGTTTGCTCATATATGATATTGAAGGTGTAGGTTCCCCTGCTGGCTCTGTGGGTTGTTGTAGCTTCATTGGAGAAGACTTTGATGACAACTTCTTGGATACACTGGGGCCTAAATTTAAGAAGTTGGCAGATATCAGCCTGGGGAAAAATGTTGAACCATATCCAGATTTTGATCTCTCTTGGCCACCTGAGAGCACTGAACCAATTTGCCCTCAGCAGGGAACAGAGCCCATTGCTAGCGGATACCCACCCATGTCTCCACGATATGGCACTACCACAGTCATTTCTGAGAGTGCCTATCCCTCGGGACCTGGTGTACAGCATCCTATGCCTATTCCTGATCCTCTGGGCTATGGTAATGTCACTGTGACCGAGTCTTATACCACCTCTGGCGCTCTGAAGCCCTCTGTCCTCGTTCATGATAATCGACATGCCTCAAATGTGGTGGTGACAGAGAGGGTGCTCGGCCCAATCTCTGGTGCAGATTTGCATGGAATGTTAGAGATGCCTGACTTGAGAGATGGGTCAAATGTTATAGTAACAGAAAGGGTAATAGCACCAAGTTCAAGCCTACCCACCACTTTGACCATCCCTGATCCTAGAGAGTCTTCAAATGTGGTAGTGACAGAAAGAGTAATCAGACCAACTTCTGGCATGATGGGCAGTTTGAGTATGCACCCCGAGTTATCAAATACCCACAATGTGATTGTGACAGAGAGGGTTGTCTCTGGCTCTGGCGTAACTGGATTTAGTGGCCCAGCTGGGATAATTGGAGGCAGTGGCACAGTCAGTAGTGGCCTGGTTAGTAGTGAGGCTGGAATAAGTGGTGGTGGCATTGGGCTGAGCAGTCTGGGAGGAGGTGGGGGCCTGAGTAGCAGCATGGGGGGAACAGCTACCATTGGCCATATGAGGAACTCCTCTGACCATCATTTTAGCCAGACCCTTGGATCCGCCTCCCCTAGCACAGCCCGAAGTCGAATCACAAAGTACAGTACAGTACAATATACTAAGTAGCCAGTATCCCAGCACACTTTTTCTCAGTAATTGTGATTTAGCTTCAATTCCCATCACCAAAAAGCTAACAATGTGATTTATGATGCACAACAAGGTGCTAAGGTAATTGTGGAGCAAGGTGAGAAACCACAATGAGGAAAATAGATGGAAACAGTGCTGTTGGGCAAGAGCTCTCCTTAGAATTGGTAAACTTCTTTCTTATATTAATACCAATGGAATCATGGCAGTGAACTAAAACTTGAGACACAGTTTCTTTGCATCTGTGAGGCCTATAGTGCATTTCCAGCACATGGAAGAAATAAAACTCAGTCATGTAAAAACACTGGCCTTAAGATGGCAATTGGCATAATTCTCTTTCTCTTTTTTTATTTGCCATGTATCTCTGGCAATATTTAAAAGAACTAAAAGTGCAATATGTGTTCATGTATTTGAAAATTGTGCCAAATGCCCTGTCAATTTCACAGATAATATAAATGAAAATCCAACCACATATTCAGACCAGGGTTAACCATTAAAGAAAAAAGAATCTGGTTACATAGCCAAGTCCACAAGCCACCAAGCGCTCCTACCTTAATAATTGCACTAGGTAAAGTAAACCTCAAATTAGGAAATGTTTTCTGGGAGGGAAATTCCGTTAAGAGAGTGACAACAGGGTAAGATCCATTGGGGTAAACTGACAATGTCGGAGCCTGAATCTTTAGACAGGGCTGCAGCTAAAATTCTTATGGAGTCAAGGCTTTTCTGCTTCTAGTTTGAGTTTAGCGTAGATGCAATATTAATTAATATTGCCTACTGGTGAGGTTGCAGGATATCACACTCATTTTTCCCTTTACTGCTGTGGCTCTGACTTCATAAAGGAAAACCTGCCAAGTGTACTTCTCAGACTGAAGCAAATAACAATTGACATTGTTGTTCACACTAGTGGTAGATTACCTTCCAAGAAAGCAGATGGGAACTGCATTGTATTTTCAGACTGTTTTTAGTAAGTGTAATTCATTTATATTCAGCTCTTTATTATCCATCTCCTAAGTTTAAATGATTTGCTTAAACTGAGCTGTATGGTTAAGCTTTGGGGGAATTTTTTAAAGGGGATCTGAAAAACATGTAAAATGCTTAATGGGGAAAGTTAGAATTGTGCAGTAAAGTAATGCTGTACTATTAGTTTGAACTGAGTTTAGTACTTTTTTAAACAACCCTCTGCTGCTATTTTGAAGGGATCAACTAGGAACTTTTAACAGAGTTGATGATATTGTGTTAACAAGAATGAAATTGTACTAGTTAGCCCCATTTCTTTATTCTGTCCCACTCGCAACCGAATTTTCATACTACTATAAATTTTACATTTCTGATTTGGTTTGTCAATACACTCTTAGCTTATACATGCTCCAATTTATAGATTCCAAATCATATCCTATGATATATTTTTCTAGCTTCAAAATTTAGTAATGTATGTTTCTGTGTGTTTGCTATATATAAAAGTCTGTAAATAGAATCAAAGCATTGTTAACCAGAGGTAAATTTACCATTGCATGGTAAAGGAACTTTTTTTCTCTTTTCTAAATTCAGTGTTAATGTGAGTTCAACAATGTAAAACTGGATATGACAACATCTTTTAAAGATTATTACCCTGAATTACTCAAATGTCCCAGGGCGTTACAGGTCAAAGAATAGTTATTCAATTTCCAACACTTGTCCAAGGGAGCTGGGGAATGAATTATTTTAGCTAGAGCTATTTTGCTCTATGCTATAGCAGATGATGTTAAAATTTTCAAAGCCACAATATACATCTTATTTTAAACTCTGTAGACTATGTAAAATTGTGATGTTCTGTAGCATGCCAAAATGCAGAGGTGTAAATAAAGTGAATCACAGGCAGTTTTTCTTTTATTTCTTTCTCCCATTTAGGGGTTCCATTAATGATGGGTAATTTTTCCAGATGTAAAATAAAAAGGTATTTATTCAAGTACATTTGAGTATAGTTAGGTCTAGGAGTTTGAAGAAATAAAAATAATTATTAATCAATTGTTAATTAATTAAAGGAAGTGATATCTGACGACAAGTAGCTTATTTGTCACTTTTATATGACATATCATCAAAAGCTTTTTCTTGAGACTCCTGATATTTTCCAGATATGTTTTTTTGGTTCTTTAACATATGCCAGAGTGACCATCTTTAATAACTGTTGATATTAAGATCCATTAGTTACATAAAACCATGGGAAATACAAGGAAAAAAATAGGAGTATTATTCATCAATCTTTCTAGGAAGATACTTTCATACTAAATTGTTTTTTGTTTTGGGTTTGATTTTGTTTGTTTGTTTTCTGTTGTGTTTTTGGGGGAGATTACACATTGATATTCTAACTTTTTATTCCTAAATTTTAAAATTGCCTTTTAAGACATCAACCATTCTAACAGTCATTTGAAGGCATGTTATTTTTCAATGAACAGCCTTTGGGGGAGAATTTAATTCTCCCCCTTAGATGCTTTACTCTAATTCTTAGACCTTAAGTTGTTCCATAGACCTAAGAAGTAGATATTATTTTATAAGAGAATAGTTATCATTCAAGTCCACATTGCAAGCTGTCTCAGATTAATTTGTCTTAAAAAAAGAGAAGAAATAATGACTTAAATGTTTTGTATACATAGTTGGAAATAATGTTTAATGTTTATAAAGCATCTGACTTCTAAAGAGGTAGTCCTTAGGGGCAAAAATTAGTATATTATAAATATTTATTTTATTACTTAATATCAACCAAAATACCATCCTGAACTATTTTGACATTAAATTCCGGATACATCTGTTACATATTATTAACCTCTATTTATGTTGGTTGATCTAACTGAATTTGCACTGAAAATTTTACAGAAAAATGTATTTAGGGTTATGTATAGGTCTTCATCTGAATATCTGTTCTATATTCATGTATAAAGATTTTAGCCTCATAATCTTCATTCAATATAATACCCTGACAGAATTTTAATTATATAGCTTCAAAAATTGCATATTCATTCTGACCCGAAGTTTTTAATTATCTACATAATTCATTTTTGAACTTATATCAACATTTAAATGTCTGCCAGGCTGTAACATATATGACACCCTTTGACTTTAGTAGGAGGTTAAAGGTGTTATGAGCATTGGCTAAAATGGCCATGGCTATTTGGGAAAGATATTTGAAACCCAAAACAAACTTTTAAAAGTATTGCCACATTTTTCTTGCCTATTTAATAAATTCCAATCTTTTTTGGAATTTTTAGTATTTCTAAGGCCTACTTCACAATGCATTGGAATATACCTGTCCACATAGATTACTAGTACCCATAAAATAGAATCTGTCTTCCAGTTCTAGATTATTCAGTTTATGTTAGCACAAAAGTATAAATGAATCAACCTGTTATCCATCAAATAACTTTAAAGCAATAATCTATTGCTTGCCTATAGTCCCTCCATTTAGTTATATTAGAATTACTAAACACTTTATCATCAAGCTGTACTTAATCTAACTTATGTTTCTTTTCTATTTTACAAGTATCTTAAAACTCTAAATAGTCATCTTTGGAAATGCTTAAAATAAGGTGCTTTCCTTCAAGTTTCAACATAAAAGTTTGTAAATTATTTAGGTACTAGTTCTTTGCTTGGTAATCTGTCAGCTCTTTTAAGTTGGTTTGTAATTTCCAAAGAGTTATGTTTACAGCAATAAAATGATTAATACTGTCTTTATTATCTTCTCTGAATTGTTAAGGGGGGCTGGGTAATAATTAGAGGAATAATTAGAGATTATCAAATCTAATTATTTTCAGCCCATCTAAGAATTTTTTTTTAATTTTCACACTGTTAAAGTTTATTTTCACTTTCTTTTTTTTTCTTTTTTAATTCATATTTACTGAGGAGCCTACTCCTCAGATTGCTGCTTAGTAATGTCAGAGCACAGCCTCGAGTAGCCCTGCACAAATAAGTAAATGATAAATAGCTTGCGTTTTAAGCTTTTATTCGATACTTTTAGCATCTTTATGCTTTTACCTTTCTCTCTTTGCTACTCTAATTTTTTGTTTTTGCTTACACTAGCATTTTGTTTTAGAATGGCTTTTTTTTTACTTTGCTTTTAAAATCACACACTTTCATCTTTATTGGGGTGCACCTCCTCTTTGCTCTCGGATGACACTTTTCAGACCATCAGCATCTCCAGCCTGCACAAAACCTTACCCTTCAGACATGGATCTGCTTATATCCCCCCCCCCCCCCCCGTGTATCCTCTGTGTGCCATTTACTGACCGATTTCTTAATAATGTCCCACTGTTGCTGGGCCACTATCTTCTGGGATTTCTCCAATTTTTGAGGGTGTTCATGGCAACTTCAATGACCACATAGGTGAGGCACTTAACACTCTAATTCTTAGTTGCTAGACCCCCATTTTCCCCACTCCACCTCAGCCACTCTCTTCCTAATCCAGCATGACAGCACCTGGATGCCTCAGTTCTACTTCCTTGTTATCCTTCTCGCTCACTTGCTTAAGTAATTAAGGAATTGTTGCAATTCCTCCCCTTCATCAAAACTCCCATTTTGGGGGCCTCCAATCACTTTCTCACTCTCCAGTAGCTTCACTTCCCTCTTTATCTAATCAAGCTTTAGAAGTCTAACTCTGGTCACCTCTTGGTGAATACCTTCAAATCTCCTTGTCCTGCATTTCTATTTACATATCCCAAATCTTTCACCCTCCAGCTCTGTCTGCACACAAACAGCTAAAGGGATGATTCAAGTGAGTTGACTTTTTTATTTTAAATACATGATCTCAATCATAGAGTAACACCTGCTTCTTTACAATCCTGGTTCTTTGATAGACTTCCCATCTCATTAGACTAGGTCACTATTCCATACCTTCTTTGTCCTCAAACCTCCCACGCCCCCTCTTTCCTTCTCAGTTGGTGATCTAATCCTATTGTTTACTGAGAAAACAAGTCATCAATCTTGAATTCACTCATCTTCCTCTGCCAAACCTACACATACACCTGCATGTGCACCCATTTTTTCCCCTGCTTATTACAATGAAGTTAGTGTCCTACTCATATAAAAAGACACTCTCCATTTGTGCTCAAGGACTTTGCTCCTTCCCTAATAGTCTCTCTCCTATGTCTCCTCTCTCCCTCTCTCTCTTTCTCTCCCTCTCTTCTGAAGCATTTCCATCAGCACCCCTCCTCCTACCAATTACCTCACTTTTTATTTATTTGTTTCACCAAACTTCTAAAGACTCATGTACACATGCTTTCTTTTCTTTGTCATGTCCCATCAGACTTGGACCCTCATCCATCAGTCCATCAAAATGGCCCTTGTCAAATTTGTTTAAGACCTATACATTGCCAAATACAGGTCTGCTTTTCTGTCCTTGTCTTTCATAAGGTCTGGGAAGAATATGAAATTCTCTCTTCCTTGAAACACTTCTTTCTTGGCTTTTATAACACCATCCTTTCAGGGTATTATTTATTTTGTATTGTCATTCTCATTCTTTTTTTTTTTTGGTTCCCCGCTAATTCAACTTTTTTAAAAAATATGTTTTTTATTGATTTCAGAGAGAGGAAGAGGGAGAGTGATAGAAACATCATTGATGAGAGTCTTTGATCTGCTGACACCCAGACATGTGGCCTGACCAGGAGTCGAACCATCACTTTCTGGTTCATAGGTCAATGCTCAACCACTGAGCCATGCTAGCTGGGCCCCACTTACTAAACTTTTAAATGGTGATGTTCTTCTAAAGTTTGGCCCCAGGACCTCTCCTCTTAAGACTCTACACTATCTCTGTGAGAGCTCCTCCAAGGCCCCTTTTTAAATGTTCAAAATTTAACTTATAATTTTACCACCCCAATATCCCTCCTCCCAGTGAATATGACCCCACTGACCCATTGCTCAAGCCAGAAACTAAGTACATCTCCTTCATTTCATCCTTTCTGTCACCCCTAACATTTGATCCATTAGGTCCTGTTGATTCTATAACCGAGATATATCTCAGTCCATCTGAATCTGCCACCAACCTACCAGAACGGCCTCTTAAGTAGTCCCTCTACTCCCATTTATCTTCTTCAAACAATTTTCTACCTATGAGTCAGGTAGCCTTCTAAAATATAAATTAGATTAAGTAAATTCTCTATTTTAAGAATTTCAATGGCTTTTCACTGTTCAGCCTAGAATAACCTACAGGGGCCTGCCTGGTCTGGCATGAAAATGATGGTGGTTTGGATTAGGAAAGTTGTAATCGAGGTGATAGGAAATACATTGAAGAACGGCCTTGACCTTTCTTTGCAACTGGTATTCACTCTACCTGGAACATTCTCTTCCTCATTGTCCTATAGTTGCCTCCTTTCATCTTTAGGTAGCAATTTAAGTACCATTTCCTCAGGAATTCTGTCCTCAACCAACATGTTCTTTCATTCATTCATTCATTATTAGTTTATTCATCCTGCAGATGAATGCCTAATAATTGTGCCAAGCAGTGGTGATATGACAGCGAACAGAATAGTCCTTCTTGTTATGGAATTAATATTCAGGATAGAGAGGGGCTAGAGAAGGTCTGACAATAAACGAGTAAACAATTAAATATATGGTGAGTTAGTTGGCAGTAAATGCTCAAGAGAAAATAAAGCAGGGCAACTTAGGATAGGGAGTATAGGATGGGAGTGATGTTCTTTTACATAAGGAAAAACCCTGGGGCAGGCACATGCTTGGGGTATTCAGAGAAAAAGAAGGAGACCCAAGTGGCTAGAGAGAGGGAAAGAGGTAAGCAGTAAGAAATGAAGCCTGAAAGGTAACAAGGGATGCGATTGTGTTTGACCTTGCAGGCCATAGTAAGAATCCTGACTTTGCTTGAAATAGCCACTGGAAAGCTTAGGCAGAGAAGTGCTCTGCTCAGATTTGTATTTTTAAAAGACCACTCTACCTACTGTGCTGAAACTCTTGGAAGGAAATCACAGAATCAAGATTCGTTAGAAAGAGACGGCAACAACCCAGGTGAGTGAGTGGTAGTCGATAACCTATAGTTAGTTAGCTTTATTGATTAGGGACTCCTACTACCTGGTTTGACCGTAACAGGTTGGTAGCCAATAACTGAAAAAAATAAAACAAAAAACTTCAGGCAGTTTAGTAAAGTAACATTTAAAAAAGAAATTGGAAAAAGGGCTCTGAGCAATTGATTAAATTAAAATCTCATTTTAAAATGTCTTGAAAAAACTCAATAACTACAAATGGAGGATATTATTCAAAAAGTTTAAAAATCATACCAGTTTCTGTGCATGTGGTTGGTGATTGAGTTCAAATAAGACAAACTTCAGTTGCCCCTGGAACTTACTTTTCTTTTTTTTTCTTTTTTAACATATCTTTATTGATTTCAGAGAGAGTAAAGGAAGGGGGAGAAAGAGAGATAGAAACATCAATGATGAGAGAGTCATCAATGATGATCGGCTGCCTAGCCTGCAACCCGGGCTTGTGCCCTGACCAGGAATTGAACCCCGATCTCCTAGATCCTAGGTCAATGTTCAACCTCTGAGCCATGCCCGGCCGGGCCCTTTTTTTAAAAAAAAATATATATATGTATCTTTATTGATTTCAGAGAGAGGAAAGGAGAGGGAGAGAGAGAGACAGAAACATCAATGATGAGAGTCATTGATCGAACCCGCAACCTGGGCCCATGTGCCCTGACCGGGAATTAAACCCCGATCGTCTGGATCCCAGGTCGATGCTCAACTTCTGAGCCACGCCCGGCCCGGTTACTTTTCTTAATTTTACAAACAAAGCTTAATTATGACAAACTCAGTATGTCCCAGTGCTATGTCTGTGTCCCACTCATCTTCCCTCACATAAGACCTAGGACAGCCTCTGACTCAAGAACTTTTTCAGAACTGCTCAAAATGTCAAGCTCCAATTATTACTAAGATTCATACCTGATTGGACTCAGAATGTAATGTGTCACATTTCTCACAGAAAAATATATTTCTATACTCAAATTGGTAGACATCACTTTCAAAATGTCATTTTCTGCTTGATAAATTGTCAGTTTCTTTTGATCACATTTTTTTAAAAAAATATATCTTTATTGATTTCAGAGAGAGGAAAGGAGGGGAGAGAGAGATAGAAACATCAATGATGAGTCATTGATCAAGCCCGAAACTGGGCCTGTGCCCTGACCAGGAATTGAACCCCGATCGCCCAGATCCTAGGTCAACGCTCAACCGCTGAGCCACACCCGGCCGGGCTTGATCACATCTTAAATTGGGTTCTCCTAGAGGTAGACCCTGAAACAGAATTTGAGGACAATCTAGAGGGGGAGGGTAAGTGAAGGAACTACTGGTAGGGACTGGGGAGATGGAAAAGGGAAAGCAGCTGATGAAATGTATGCTATCAGCCAGTTACCACCATGGGCAGTTGAAGCTCAGCCCTCCTGGAGAAAACCCTGGGAACCAGTGTAGTTCAACTCAGGCACTGCAGAGTAAAAGCATCCCAGAAATGAGGGAAATTGTGTATTTAGACAACAGCTAACACCAGTTAATAGTTAAGGGTTGCCTCTGGGGACAGAATTCCCTGCGCCTGCTGTACAGATGGGTAAAGTGGCTATGGCACCAGTGAAGTAAAGAAGCACAAGCATTGACAGTTAGAATTTGGGTGTGTGGGCACAGAAATGATAAGGGAAAAATATGGAGAGGGCACCAACAGGGTCTCTTACAACCACTGGTATACTCGGCAGCACTGTCTGGTAAAACATGCTACAAGAAACCTCAGAAATTTCTGATTTAAAAGGTCTTTCTTGAACATTCTGCTGTAAATAAGAATGGGCATAAGCTAAAATATTGATAGATTGGATAATAAAACCCAATGGTATGAAATAGGAAAATTTTCAGGTCCCCTTTGTAATTAATAATGTACCTTTCTGATATTGTGACATTTATGTTAATTAGATGCTTATGCTCATAGAGTGTTAGTCATATAATCACTCTTCTATAATACATGACTTAGCTTTACTGTTACACAGTTAGGAATGACCTTAACAGATAATTGATTTTGATGTCTATTTACTTCCAGAAAGAAGGGCTATGAGTCAATTAGAGTCATCATTTTTGGTAGACATAACTACAACATTTTAATAAGTTATTTCTAACCATCATGCCAGTTCCCTCAGTCTCTAAGGCATGTTCTTGCACTTAGTTTATTTATAAAGGTACACCAAAAAATTTTCTTGTCATTAGTTGGATATGTAAGCAATTAAATAACAAATTTTGAATTAATGTCTGATGCACAGAGGTCAGCAGAATGACAAGCAAAACTCAGTAATTCTTTCTTTTCTTTTTTTTTTTAATATATCTTTATTGATTTCAGAGAGAGGAAAGGAGAGGGAGAGAGAAAGAGATAGAAACATCAATGATGAGAGAGCCATTGATCAAGCCCGCCACCCGGGCATGTGCCCTGACTGGGAATCGAACCCGGATCGCCTGGATCCTAGGTCGATGCTCAACCGCTGAGCCATGCCCGGCTGGGCAGTAATTATTTCTTGAATGCATGAATAAATGCCATCCATTCACTACTCAATTTTTCTAAAATCCATCCTTGCATTGACAGTCTGCGAGAACTGAGCCCCCAGATTACATCATATTGCTTGTCAAATTCCCACTATTCCTAATAAAACTTCCTTTTCTGAATTGCTCTTTGGAACAATGATGCCTCTTCTCAATGTATGGGACATATTTAGTAAAACATATGTTCATGATATTCTTAGTAAGTAATTGAGTAGGTTTTCTTAACTTTATACAAACTAGTTATAAAATCCAAAAGAGGAACATCATATGTAATGGTACAACATTAAAAGCTTTCTTTATGAAACAGAGAAATAAAATAACAATGCTCACTATCAAAGTTGCATTTAACACTTTACCAATGGTACAAAAGTAGAAGGGAAAGGTTATAGGGATTGGAAAGAAAGAAACAAGACAATCATTATTGTCAAATTAAATAACTGTGTAGTTAAAATCCAAAAGAATCTTCAGAAATATCATTCAGATTAAAAATAGGGGTTTAGCCATATGAACAAAAAAACAAAAACTCATAGTCACAGACAACAGTATGATGGTTACCAAAGGGAAAGAGGGATGGGGAGAGGTAGAAAAAGATAAAGGGGGTAAAATATATGGTGACAAAAGGAGAATTGACTTTGGATGCTGAACACACATGCAATATACAAATGATGCCTTATAGAATTGTTCACTTGAAACCTATATAATTTTATTAACCAATATCACCCCAATAAATTTAATAAAATTTGAAAAAAATAGGTAGGTTTAGCAAAATTGTTGGATACAGAAATCAAAAGCCAAAATCAATTGTATTTCCATATGAAAGAAAATAAATGTTAGAAGCTATAATTAAAGAACATGTATAATTTATAATAGTATTAAAGAATAAGCCTTAAAAGGGTTTCTGTAAGACCTTAATAGTGAAAAAATAATAAAACTTTATTAAATAAGACCTAAAATATAAAAGAATGTTCCTTGTTTGTATGTTTCAATACATGACTCAAAATTGAGATTTCAACAATTCTTCCTAGTTTATTTAAAAATATTGTGCAATCTTAATCAACTTCCTAGTTTGCTTGTGAAAGGGGCGATTCTAAAATGTACAGGAAATGCTATTGGCCGAGAACAGCCAAAACACTCTAGAACTGAACAAGGTGGGAGAACTTGCTCTATCGGATATCAAGACTTGCTATAAAGCTATGCAATTAAGACAGGTTAGGACTAACATAAGGATAGACAAATAGACAAAAGGAAAAAGAGAGAAAATTTCCAAATGGTTAATAAATATATGGAAAGATATTCAACCTAAAATAATCAGGAAAAGGAATATGAGATACAAGTATCTATCCTACAAATTGGCTAAAGTTTAAAGTCTGCCATTACTTTTGGGGTCAGTGTTGGTGAGCAGGAACACAGGCTTACTTCATTTTGGACTTTGGACGCTCAGAGCTGTAAGATAATGAGTTTGTGTTGTTTTTAGGCACTAAGTTTACAATAATTTGCTAGCAAAGCAATAAGGAACTGATAGCAGGATTGTTTATAATAGCCTTTCTATGTAAAAATATAATCATTCTCAATTGCAAAAAAAAAATTTTTAAGTAAAAAACAGTTGCCACACATATGACAGAGGTTAATTTCTCTTACATATGAACAGTGTTTATAAATCAATAATAAAATCAGTGACACAGTAAAGACAAGGAAGTAAATGTTCACAAAAAAAAAAAAAAAAAAAAAAAGCAGAAATGGCTAAATTCACTACTCCATGAAGAGATGCTAATTTTATCATATTTTTTTAAAAGTTCACATTTACCTGTTGACATTTCTCCCTAAGCTACCCCTTAGGCCCAGGTTAATTTCCCTGGCTTAGTAGTACTTAAAATTCAGCCTGTGATCTCAGAATTACCTGGAAAGCATATTAAAAATGAATGCATTCTAGGGCTCATCCCCAGAGATTCTGATCCTGCAAATCTGGGGTCAAGAATCTGCCTTTTCTGCATACTGGACCATATACTTTTTTGTGCAAGTGATCCAAGAAATATGTTTCAAAAAGCACTGTCTAGCTTTTGACTTTTTTATTTCTGAATTTTGTTCCAAATGACTTCAGCCTAGCCCATTCAGATCCTGCTAGATGCACAACTAACAGCGTCAAAGGTACACTATATACACATTACAACTTTGCCAAAGAGGTGCACTGCCACTGCCATCCAAGCAGCCAGAGTGACAGCTAAGTAATTATCACACTGAGGAACTGTTGCCACTGAGGTCACCACCAGGAGTCAAGAGGCACACTAAGGTGACATTTTGGGGGATAAGTAAGCACCAAGTACATAATAAGTCTGTAAGTAATACACTTTAATTAAAACAAAGCTGGAAGCCATGTGATGCTTTCTGCACCTTATTTGAATGACATCCCACACTGAGGACATGAAGTCACAGAGAGAATCAGCAAGACACCTCTGACAGGGTCTATTATTTTAGGGTGTAAATTAACATCATCCTTGTGGTATTAACAGAACTCTGTAGGAAACTGACATTTAACCTCCATGATTTCTAACACCCACTAAATAACCTGGTTTGCTGGCACCCTTATCTCTATACACAAATTGGCTTTAATGAGGAGACAGGTTGTTTACCTTCAGTGCCATTATCTTAAGGTGAACAGTCAGGCACGTATTCACAGCAACTGCCCTAGGTCAAAATCAAGACAAGCTTTGTTTATCTTTTGTCCATTTCCTGAGGCCCATGCCAATGAAAATTCTTCTGCTTAAGTCAACTCCAGAGCCTACTTGCCTACTGCATTGGACAAACATAGTTTCGGTCCATAAATATTTTTAAAATTTCCTTCCCTCTAATACAGCCTTGGGTACTTCAGTAAATATCATCATTAGCCTTAAACCATCATAACTTTATGGAAAAGTTTGCTCTAACATCATTTTCATACTATTTGGCCTGTAGAGATTATATTTCCATTTTTTAAAAAGAATTTGTAATTCAACATGTTGAATTAGCTGTGTCCTATGGCATCCCTATAAAATATTAGTGTTAGGGCACTTACTCTGTTTTAGATGGATACAATATAGAGAATGAAAATGTCTCACTACTTTGGAGGTGGGATGAGACAATATTACAGAAGCACAAGAACAATAATTAAATATCAAGAGCATCCCTGAAATTCAATGTACACTTCCACATGAGCCAATGAAATGCTACTGGCTTGATACCGGACATAAATAGGAAAAACATAAATAACAGGACAAAATCCTGCTTGTAGAGCCAGCTATTAAGCTCAATAATTTGGTAAACTATAAAATAGGTAAAGGTTTTCTTTTATATAAAAAAAGATAGCAGTCAACCATAAACTCTTTTCTATTTTGCCTTCATATATCTAGCCAATACCAGGAAGTGGTTTGGTATTTATATAAATTGACTATAAATCAGGAGGTAGAATTATTTCCCTATCTTCAGCACTAATAAATTGTACCTATACCTATAAAATGCATAGGAGAGAAGTTAGAGAGGAGAGGTTGGGTTGGATCATCTCTAGGGTATCTTTAAACATTAATATTTCATGCTTGGTTTCTATGATGGCTGGTACCCCACAAGAGAAATGGAAGTAGCTGCTATTTATCTATCTGAGCTCAGAACCATGATCAAACTTTACCTTGAAGAAAGTTTAAATTAAAATCCTTTGGGGATTTTATTTTTGAGATCATCCCCCAACTATCTCAAAGAGTAGGTACAAATGAGGTTCCAGAACATCAAGTGCTACTTCTCAGTTATTTCAGACTCCTTACATCTAGATGATGATAATCTCCAGATTCAAATGCGAGGGACCACTGAAATCAGGAGTTACAAGTGGGAAAATCTGGAGGAATCACCTAAATGATCTAGTACCTATTTCTGTTGCATGTTGTTTCTTTTCTTTGAAACTCATCCTATGAATAACAACTCAGGTAGATTAAAAACTTTATATTTCAGAAGAAATCAACAAATCCTAGTATAAACACAAAGGATGGAAACCCTTGTAAAAAGATGCAGCAAATGAAGAATATAATTCTCCCCTTGTGAAAAACAATAACACACAGGGATTTAGACCTGTTTCATTAATTCTCTTAGGCAAGTTAAATTATTCTAATTCAACATTAACTGAAATAAAACAAAAATAATTTTTTCTTTAGCTGGCTAAACAATGGTCAACTTTTTGTACAATGACTCTTAGTATAATACACTATTATAGGTTGCTTCAGAGCCTGCTTGGAAGTAGTTATGGAAATACAACCATCATTAGAGCCACTGACTTCTGCCAGATCCCTTCCTTCTTAAGCTCTGAATGACCCATTGTTAATAGCCACAAATCAACTAAAGAATCCCTGTTGAATTCTTTCTCTACTGTCCTGTGGTGACTCTCATTGCAATTAAAGGTCTCCCACATTTATTTCTGTTTGATGGCCCAGAACATAGTACTAGAAGCACTGAAGCTTCTCTATATTCTCTACCATCTTCTCATATTCCCCTTTAGATGCAGACACCAAAAAGAATTTTATGTACATGGGCCATGATAAACTGGGTGACACACAGAAAGACAGTATCAGCCACATATCTTTCAAACCTTTTATTTGAGACACTTTGTATTCTCCTCCTGTGTTTCTATAATTCAAATCTTAAACAGTATTGCACATTAAATTTCCACATGACAAAAACCATCTCCATAGCTGTTTGTGATATATTTCTAGAAATAGAATAATACACAGTTAGCCAAGGAATATCCCCACTCACTGATCCAGTGGAAATTCTTATAGTCCTTCTTTATTCCAAAATAAGTCAAAGGCTTTGTAGAAAAATAAAAACAAAGGCCACAATGCAGTTATAGTCAATAAGAAGGCCTTTGGTAGGCTGGACAGGAGAGAATCACTTCACACCGCAGCACCAACTGGAAAATGCTGCTGCACCCCAAGAGCCCAAAGCTCACTGGCACTATTAATAGAGGTTATATCTCAAGAGTAAAAATAATTTCATGCTGTTCTGACCTAGCTATAAAAGAAAAATTTTCTATGGCAGAGACAATTGTCACATTTCAAACCTCTGGGCAAAAATTCATGAAAATAAAAAACAATGAAAGCTCAGTTGTAACTGATATAAAACAGTTACAAAAGATTTTTAATGTTTATTTACTCACACATAGCATCCATAACTCTTGGTTTAAAGACCTGTCTAGCATATAATGAAATCGTGGGTTAATAAGCCACCCAGTGAATGTATGTCTGTTAGCATTCTAGACAATCTAGAGAACCACATACAAATATATTTTAAAACATGATACCATACATATGTTTTGTCTGGTCAGTTTAGATATTTTTTAATTAGGTCGATATTCTCAAGTATGTAAGATTTGGCTTAGGCAGACCTAGCCAAATACTATCTTTTTGTAATAATTCATTGTTTCCCATTGCTTATATATAATTTCCTGCTCTCTCATAAATATCTCAACATATAATTCATTTCTCTTTATATTAAGATACTATGCCAGCCTTCTAATTGTCTTGACTCTCTTATTCTCCCCCAAAATGCTAAACTAAAGTTCTCAGGACACTGAGTGCTATTTGGAAGACATTCCATTACTAGAATAGAGCCTCCTTATTTCCGAGTTGCAGTGATGGGGTAGTGAAGACAGGATACATTATCCCTTTAAAATTCCCCAACCAACTCATATTAATGATTGGAGAACATTTAATTACATTTTCTTTGTACGTTTGTTGAGGTTGCTGCCAGCCTGTAATTTTTTTTCATGAGGAAAGTATACCCTGTTCTCAACCCACACAAACAAAAGGGAAGCGAGAAATGAAAAAGGGAAGTGATTTTCAGAAATATCCAGATGCTGCTCTGGTCTCTTTCCCTTAAATTCTTGGGTGTCTAATTTCAGTTTCTTCCTAATAAATATTCATGTTTATTTAAACATGAATAACATTAAGTTTAAAAAGTCTTCCCAGGGCATGTGCTTTTTTATCAGTGGAAATGGCACAAGGAGTGAGAAAACTGTATTGTGGTTACCTTAAAACAATTTAGTTAATGTTATATCACATGGGTTCCACTGTATATTCAGGAAAAAAGATGCTAAACAAACATACTAGTGACATCAGAGTTTCTTTGTCTTAACCTTATTTTTTTCAGAACATCTTTAAAATAAAGAATGCAGCGCAACTGAAAGACTTCTTAAGGAGGGAAGCGGGAATCGTCCGAATTAAGAGATGAGAGTTTCATTTTCCTGTCTTCCTCCCTACACCATACTTCAGGCCTGGTGCCTTTTCACAATGCCCTCTGCTCAAAGAGTCATTCCTTGAAGTTAGTTTGGTAGTGGACATGTGTGTGTGTGTTGGCAGTATATGTAATTTTACTTTTACAATGTTGGCAGTAAGAAGCAGCCTACTAATTTTATTCAGCATGATGATAGGCCCTAGCATTTTAATTATTTTTCATGTTGTGAGTAATTTATTATTCATTGGGTATCTTCCCTGTAAATCTTGTCTTCACACTGTAAGATTTTTCTTTGGTGTCCAACAAAGGGTTTCACTGCAATAAGAATCAAGGTGTGTCCATGTTCTTACCCAGAGCCCAAACAATGCCAGCCTTCCAGACCAGTTTGGGGTGGAGAAACAGAGTCATTATAGAACATCTTCATTCCTCTGCCCAGAGAGAACCAGAGTGAGCACCCATGCCTTTCTAAAAGACCATCTCCAGGCACATCTTGCTGCAGAGCTGAACTCAGGAACCCGAGGACTAGGACTAAAATCAAATCTCACTGGGGTTTGCGTGCAAGAGAAACCCGAAGAATGGATTGGCTCCTTTTCAGGAACATTTGCCTTTTGATCATTGTAATGGTGAGTAAAACTTAAAGGCCTGGGAGGGAAATGCAGCCTTGAAGCCTTGTCTCTTCTGTCAGTTGGACTTTCTACATGGGATTTAATCCATCTGTAATCCCTTCCTGCAAAAACAATTTTCTGAGTTCAGCCTCTGGTGATTTCAAAGGGCTCTCCACGCCTGAGGGACTAAATGCTAGAGAGCAGCAGGGAAAGAATCTGGCTTTGTTAGACTTAACTAGCATCAGAAGAAACATAATCTAATTAAGATTAAATGCTAGAACAATTCTAAAATGTATAATCAGAAAAAAAAGTAATTTATCTATTTTATTAAGTATATTTTATTAAGTATATTTCTTATACCTAAGTCAGACAGGTAGCTAGCTATCAGAATTCCCATTGGGTTCTAAATTTGTAGGGAAGCAAAGTGGATCAAGCCCTTCTCTTTTAAATAGTAATTCCCCTGTGGCTTTCTTTCAAGGTAGAGGCCTGGTAGCTGGGTCAAAGTTGCATCGCAACTAATTATGGAATATTTAAGTCACATGAACATTTTTTCCAGTCAGAAATGGCAAAAGAAAAAGAAGAAAACCAAGCCATCAAGAAACTCCTCCTAAAATTATTAAAGCATTTCTATAGTTCAGGAAGGAAACATTTAGATAATCTATTTTTTTTAAGTCAATGTGACATTTTGCATATTATACTCTTTTCCTCCAACCTCCCGGTGCCCAAGGCATGACATGTTTCTAGTTAGGCATCATGCACACTGGTGTCCTACCCTGAGAAGAGGTAAGTCCGCTCCTAATGCCAGGCCTTAGAGGAACAAAAATAAGGTTGGTCAATTCACCAAACTATTGGCCATTTGATTAGGAAATTCTAATGAAAGGATCAATAAAACTGGGTTAGACTAGATTAGATTAAAGTCTATCGATGATCAAATGACAGAACAATTCAATCTGACTTATCCATCTCCAAGTCCACTTCTTGTATATCCCAAGGTAGAAATATCTATGTTTTCACCCTAATTCATAAATCTATTTACCAATTTTTGGTACAAGTTAATACTAGAAAGGTGTTTCCTTTTACTTCTTTGCATTTTTAAAGTAAACCAAGTATTTATCTCTTTTCTATAACTTAATAAACAGCTGTTTAGTAACCGTTCATTTTGTGTTGGTTACCGCACTAGATACTGGAGACAAAAAGGTGAATAAAATATATTCCTTATTTTAATGAAAACAGGGCCCTGGCCCATGTGTTCAATTCCCGATAAAGGGCACACACCTGGGTTGCAGGTTCAATACCCAGCCGGTCAGAGTGCATGTGGGAGGCAACCAATCGATGTGTCTCTCTCACATCAATGTTTCTCTTTCTCTCTCTCTCTTTTTCTGTCTCTTCTTCTCCCTCTCTCCCTTTACTCTCTCTGAAAACCAATGAAAAAAACATCCTCTAGTGAGGATTAACAATAACAACAACAAAAAAAACAGTTAAGAAAAAATAAGAGGAAAGATGAGTAAATGGTTAGAAAATCGTACATATTTTTTTCAAAGCAAATAAAGGCAAATAACCTCTTGGTGGCTGCACCTCAGTCTCCCAGCCATGTCCACAGTAGTGCTACAACAAAAATTTGGAAAATGATTTTCCCCCTATTATCAGGGTGGCATTATACAGGAGGGAGCTGATTATCAATTCTAAAAGGCAGAGGACAGCTGAAGCTGGACAGATATGGGAATACATGGTGTCCAATCAGTCCAGCAGATACCCTTCTTCTAGGGTCCACATCAATGGACTGCAGAAGCAGTACAGGAGCCTAACCTGCCAAAGGGCACACAGCCCATGCTTGGAAGGAACAGTGATAGAGCATTCCATTCTCTGAGCTGGGGAGACAGATTATTAAACCAGACCATTACTGAGAAATATTTGGAAACCAAAACAGTCCAAATAGAAGGACAATGCCTTCTTAGAAGGATCATCATTTACTTGCATTACTAAAGAAAGAGGGACAAATTCCATTCAGCTTTTCATAGAAATGAAAGACCTTCTACTACTCTCCTTTCACTAACCTCCTGTGGGGTATCTCCATGTTTTGACTCAGATAAACCTTGTGTTTCTGTAAGGAAAACTGATTGTATGCATCAAGATTTTTGAGGTATCTTCTGGGCACTAAATTTCACCTCCTATTCCTCTTTGCACAGGTACATTTTATGACAATGTTATTGAATTGAAGAGTGAATTTTCTTCTCTTTGATCTTGAAGGAGTATTATAGATCAGATTCTTAGAATCTCTTTTTGGTAGTATGGATTTATTATCCTTCATAATTTTAGTGTTTTGATCATTTCTCCCCACAGATATGAAAGTGTTTGTGTTTTACCTCTCATGGTAATTGTGGCAGACTTGGGCTCTTTTTGAATTTCTAATATATCTCTGAAGATATCAAGTAATAATTTTTGCAATCAGGAAGTAGAGATTTCTAGCATGTGTCAAGAACTGGACAAATGCAAGAATGTTTAAGGGGAATCAATATACTATCATGGATGTTGTAGAAAATAAGCATTCCTGCTTCTCTTTCATTTCCCGAACTTCAACTCTGCCCCTTTTTCATTAACTAAATCAAAGGCTGTCTGGGGCATTATTGCAGCTTACACCAGTGAGGGTGTGGCAGCCTCTCAGAGACTTACGGGTGCTCTGTGTCATCTATATCTTAACCACAAAGAGTACTTTAAACAAGGTTTTGACTGACTTAGCCTATAAAAGCTACCCAAACTCTAAGCTACAATAGGCATTTCATTTTACCATGTGAGTCCTTCAGCATCTTCTTCCTAATGATATTCTTTATGTTCCCCTGCTGTAAAACACATTGGGGTGGTGAGGGACAGTCAATACTGAGCCAAAACTTTAGAAGTTCCGATTTAAGTCACAGATTCTCCTCAAGGGGTTGCATAACTTTGGCTAAGGCACCCTACTCCTCAGGGCCTCACTGTGCCCCATGGAAGAATGTGTGGTCAGACATGATGTCACTAAGTTTCTACCAATGCAGAAATTCTGAAATTCTAGAATTGTCTCCATTGAATAATTATGTAGCATAGAAGTTCATGTCTGACTCCCAAATATTATTTTCATAATTTTAGTCAGAGAAATCTAAAGATTTAGGTAATGCTATGGAGTGTATAAGTTCTACTTGGAAGGAATTACTTAAGGCAGAACAGTTATTAGCTGTGAGAAGCTTATATTTTATTGAGTTGATAAGATCATAAAAAACAGCCACATAGCTTTTATCAGATAAGTAAGATTTTTTGTACACATATGGTGATCATTCATGCTACATATAAAATTTTAATCTTTCAATTAAATATTCTGATTCTTGGAAAGTAAAGAAGGTAGGTGGCTAAACATATAGATGTTATCTCACACTAAGTGGAAAACAGGCATCAAAATTAATCAACCTATTTACAACTAACCTAGCCACTTATCAGTTTAGTTCTCACAGAAACAATGTGGTTCTGATACGTGAAACAAAAATCTGTATTTATTTTACTTTCAGGAAAGTTTCTAGAAGTGGAAGTTGATGAAAAACAATCTTATCTGATTTGATTTTTTTATTTGTACTAAACAGAATACCTTAGCTAGCATTAAATCATTGGTTCTAAGACTGCTTGTTACAGAAATTATTGATGTTCTCATCACACCAAAGATTATACAGAAGCAAATCTCACCTGTTAGTTCTTTGTTGGTATGACTCAGGAATTACAATATATATTTTAAACCAAGTGGACAAATTTCTAGTGTGGCCTTCAAATGTCTACGGAGTTTATGATGGACTAACAGAAGTTTTATATGCCAAGAGTTTTTCAGTATTATTATCACACATGACCTATAACTTTAATATAGTCATGCCAATAACATTTGTATATAGAATTGTAGGATAAAAATCTTGCTTTAAAACTATTTCATGGCTCTTGAAACTCTAGATGCTTTCCTTTCCTCTTTTTATGGGATTGTTTCCTGAGAGGACTTCTTGATTATTAGATAGTCTTATGATTCCTTTCTAGTCATTAAGTCTCCAAGAAGGAGTTCCTTATAAAGCAATGAGTCTGCTATTTGAGTTGCAGCTATGTTTCCTTCTCTTCCCCAAGCGGATCGCAGTTGGAATTCCTCACTCTCGAGAGCAGCTCTGATGACAGGGTGTGTGAAAGGAGTGAGTGGTGAAACTTTCAGATATTAGCTGCATGAGAAATGTCTGCCCTTTCTACACAGAAAATTACACAGCTTACAAACTAAAATGCCACTGCTTGATATACCATCAATTATAAACAAAAGTAGTATAACTAGGCTTGAACTTGGCATCTCTACCATACATAGCCCTATGAGGATGGCAATTGCTTTAGTCAATTATTTTTATAAGTATTATTCAGGAGAGAACTGCTTATTAATAAGGTATTAGGTGTGCAAATGACTGTGAAAACTAACTTCAAAAAGGTGTCATAGAGATGAAAAATAGGCTTGTTCAGCAGCTGTTATTTTATTATTTTATTTTATTTATATATATGTGTGTCTTTATTGATTTCAGAGAGAGGACGGGAAAGGGAGAGAGATAGAAACATCAATGATGAATCATTGATCGGCATTTTTAATGCTAGATTACTCTGTAGATTAAAGTGATAAATTCAAAATAAGCTTAAAGAATCAATGACTCTGCTACTTAAAAAAATATCCAATATTATCTGCCTATTTATGTGAACAAGTGTTTTCCCAGTAGTTACAACTAAAAAACAAAACCAAGCAAAATAGAATTGATACTAAAATTTGTTTAATTCTACCAGTAATATTTGTTCATGAGCTATATTTTTTAAAGTTTTATCCATCTTTTTGCAATAAACTTCTGATAAAATTTTACTTTCTATATTTAATGATATTGCATCAAAATGTCTATATTTTCCCATTGTTTAATCAATTGTGCTGCTTATAACAATTATAAAGCTAATTCAATCTAGGAGAAATTGATTTTTAATATTATAGCCTTACAATTATAGAAATAATAATAAAATAAAATTTATACTTGTATACATATTTTTGTTACAAAGTATGATAGATATTTATAATATATTTAAATTACATTTAAAGCTTAAAAATATATTCAAGTAAGATGAATCTATGAAGGATACGGTTCACTAAATGGAAATAGAATATAAAATTTCAAGAATCAGCAGAAATGAAATAAAATTTTCAACTATTAAAAACAATCTATTTTTTAATGGATGGAATAGGGCATCAAATGACTATAATATTTACATTCTATCGGCTACATGTAAAAAGTAATGTAACAGCTTTATTTAAAGTATCAATATTTACAATATTCTTAAATTCCATTCTTCGCAGCTATTTAAACTTATGAAATTTTTTCGATGTCATTATAGAAAATTTTGAAGAAGCACATCATTTAAAAAAATAAAAAAAGGCTACATAAGCAAAATCTTTTGAAGACCTCTGCAAGACAGTATTAGTACTAGTAACACAAACATTAATGTTTTCCCAGAGCTGGGGCCTACAATTATATGACAGCAAAGTTTAAGCAAAACCAAAGCAATGTGGTAAATAATATCAGGTTATTTAAGAGAAGCTCTAGGTGTTGAGTAAATGAATTGTTAAAAGATAAACTGAGACATATTACATTTTAAAGAATTTGAGCAAAAATCGATTAGAAGCAGGCATCACCAAACCAGAAGTGGCTAGAAACACTCCACCAACGGAAGCTGGGAAAGTAGTTCATATAGAAAAGGCAGAAGCAAAGTAAGAACAGTATTGATCGGTGACAGCTTGAAGCCTAGTTGACTGTTTGTGATTGGCTGTCCTTAGGTTTCAATTTTTTACTCTTGAGCCATTTATAGGCTTAGGTTTTGGTTTACTTACCTAGGCAACAATGCATCAGAGTATAATTAATTTAGTAACAAAAAAATCAGTAGAATAATGATTTGGGTCCATTTTCAAGCTGGTGTTTTAACGCTGTGTAGATGCAACACTAACCTCGAAAGCTTGGCAGAAACCAGGGTGAGGAAAGAATGAAAATTACCTACCACATCTCTGATTGCATTATGAGCAGAACCCCAGCTAGGACTCACCTGCACTACTTCCAGTTGAAATTGGGTTGTGGGTTTATTAAAGCTCTGAGAGTAAGCAGCATAATGAGGCTACTGTGATTCTATGTCAGGCCTAAGACATGGTCAGGAAGGGCAAGAGGAACAGATGCAAGAGAATATCGAAGAGGAGACAGAGAGAAAAGGAGAAGTGGAGGAGATGGAGAAAAGAGAGACTACTAGGAATCTGAAGACAAGGAGAGAGGGCTTCTTGTTAACCATGGGTTAACGTGCTGAGCTCGCCAACCTTTCAGCATCTATCAAGGCAGCCTTCCAGTTAACCTCCTGATGGAGCACAGTGCCTGAGGATCATGGCAGAGTTTAGTCTGCAGCACTAAACTGCAGAATCTATTGTTTCTCTGTTATCCTAGTGTCCCAATCACCTGAACATAAGCGATACACTAAGGCAACCATCAAAATGTGTGATGTCTGCAGGTATTCATTGACATGAAACATGACCATGATAATAACTGAGTGGAAAAAATTACTAAATTGCATGTATAATATAAGTTTTTTGGGTTAAAAAAATTATAATTTGCCCAAGTCAGTGTTTTGGGGGGAAAAAAAAGTCTGAATTTCTCCAAATATTACCAATGATGATCTCCAAACAGTCAGATTCTATGTGATGTTTTTTACGTTTCCTTATACTTTCCAGAAGTGGGGGAGAAGGAGAGAAGAGAGAGTCATCTACTCTTCTAACGAAAAGAATAGCTAACCCCCCAAAGGCAATATTTATTATGAAATAAAACATCCTATGCCACCAAATAAGGTCATCTCCTATTAAATACTGAACTTCTTTTCCAGGTGTAGATATTTTACTAATGCCTAATAAAATTACACATGAAGGAGAAAGTGAGTTAAGAGGAAATACATGCCCTATTGCCACATTTCTCACCTCTGGTTCTTCCCCTTCGGACTCAGCCGTCACCCTCTTATAAAACCCCTGCACATCTGTAAAATCTGCTTTGCATCCACTCCCCCTGGTCCAGTGTCTCTCTCATCTCAGTCCAGTGGAGCTCCCTGGTTTTACTCCACTCTCTAATTCTCCGGCGTTCATAGCAGTATCTCATCACGCCCTCAGTCCCCACTCTGCCTTGATAACAACCTCCAGCTCTGGGACAGCCCTCACATTCCTTCTCTTCCAACTGTCAGGTTGCCAAGTTCTACTAGACAAGGCACGAAACAGATGGGCTGTGCATCATACGTTCTTCCTAATGTCAACCGGTCCTCAAACTCGTCATCTGCTATGGAATAATAGTTTATTTTCTTTATTTCTAATTTTCTGTGCTCATATATTCCCTAACTCAAGAATGCTAAGTGGGTAGAGGTCTATCAAGCTGAGACTGAACAAGATGGCGGCGGAGATAACCGCGAACCCGCCGCCTCCCGCAACCACATCAAAATTACAACTAAAATACAGAACCACCATCACTCAGAGCCTCCTGAAATCTGGCTGAACAGAAGCCCCACAACCAGGGACCTGAAGAAGCACCGAGACCGGTAGGAGGGGCGGAGACGCAGGCGGATCAGGGCTGAATCCTGCAGACGCGGCTGTGGGCCCACACCCAGTGCCGCAGGTAAACCCGGGGGCACATCTCAGGTGGAGGTTTCCCGGAGGAGTGAGGGGTCCCAGCCCCACAGCAGGCCCCCAGCCCAGGGCTCTAGGGCTGGGAAGAGACGTCCCCACAACTCCGGGCTGTGAACCCAGCGGGGACTGTCTCTGAGGGTCGCCGAGGCTGCGGGAGCCCCAGCAGCTCCTCTAAAGGGCCCGCGCACGGACTCACTCGGACGATCCCTCTGAGCCCAGCGCCAGGCAGCAGCCTGAAAGGACCCGGGACACTTTGAGGGGGACTAACCTGCCTGAAGTCAGGGCGAGAGGTGGAGGGGCGGCTTCCTCCAGGGCAGAAGGGCTGGCGGAGGCCATGGCTCCTTTGGCGAGTCCTCCCCGCACAGCCGGCAGGCAGGCGCCATATTTGAATCCCCAGCACCTGACTCCCACCTCTGGCCCCGCCCCGTGATTCCCGGAGGCCCCGCCCCTCCCCACCTGCAGCTCATCCAGGCCATTTACAGGGGCTTCTGTGCAAGTGGCCTCTAGAGCCTCATGCTTAGAACTTTCCTAAAATCTCTCAAACAAGCTGCAGCAGGCCCCATACATCTTGATAAGTGGCCCCAGGCCTGGCACTAGCGGCAGCTGCATTGGCTCATAGCTTGGCCTCTCCTGGGCACCTCCAAGCCCAGCACAAGGAGCAGCCAACTACGGTTTGCTGTGTAGCTCATGCTGGGTGGCCCTGGGAAAGACACACGCAGAGGCTGACTTTGCACCTCCCGGGAGGCCCCAGAGACAGTGCATCTGGTGGTCAGACTTGACCACGCTGTATTACAACCCTACCACATCCACGAGTGACACACTCAAGGGGTGCACTTGGTGAACACCAAAGCTCCACTGAAGTAAATCCTGCTTCATAGGGGTGTCTCCAGCACAGCAACTCTGGCTGTAGTTGCAGCTGGTCTTCACAGCTGATCGACCTGGGAGTCAATTCCTCCCAGTGATGCCAATAGCAACCGAGACTCAACTACAACAGGACAGTGCACACAGCCCACACAGGTTTGCACCTAGAAGGCCCAGCTCAGGTGACTGGGGAGGCTGAGCCACTGGACCCTGCAGGACACCTACTACACAAAGCCACTCTACCAATTCCAGGAGACATAGCAGCTCTACCTAATACATAGAAACAAACACCTGGGAGCAGCCAAAATGTGGAGGCAAAGAAACATGTCACAAAGGAAAGAACAGAAGAACTCTCTACAAGAGGAACTAAATGAAATAGATCCAAGCAAGCTACCAGATACAGAGTTCAGAATAGTGTTTATAAGGATGCTCAAGGATCTTAGTAAGACTATTAAGAAAACTAGTGAGATCATCAATGACATAATAAAGTACCAATCAGAAATGAAGGCTACACTAACTGAAATGAAGAATAATTTACAGGGAATCAACCATAGAGTAGAGGACACTGATAATCAAATCAGCAATTTGGAACATGAGGAAGCAAACAACACCCAACCAGAAGAGCAAAAAGAAAAAAGAATCCAGAAATATGAAGATAGTATAAGGAGCCTCTGGGACAACTTCAAGAGGCCCAACATTCATATTATTGTGGTGCCAGAAGGAGAAGAGAGATAGCAAGAAATTGAAAACCTATTTGAAAAAATAATTACAGAAAACTTCCCTTCCCTGAGGAGAAAAATAGACTTACAAGTCCAGGAAGCATAGAGAGTGCCAAGCAAGAGGAACTCAAAGAGGCCCACAGCAAGACACATCATAATTAAAATGCCAGAGGTTAAAGACAATGAGAGAATCTTAAAAGCAGCAAGGGGAAAGCAGTTAATTACCTACAAGGGAGCACCCATACAACTGTCAGCTGATTTCTCAACAGAAACTTTGCAGGCCCAGAAGGGAGTGGCAAGAAATATTCAAAGTGATGAAAAGCAAGAACCTACAACCAAGATTGCTCTACCCAGCAAAGCTATCATTTAGAACTGAAGATCAGATAAAGAACTCCTCAGATAAGAAAAAGCTAACGGAGTTCATCACCACCAGACCCATACTACATGAAATGTTGAAGGGTCTTCTTTAAGAAGAAGCTAATAAACAAAAGAATCTGACAAACTGAATGGATCCAGAGACATTGAAGCAGACATCATATTTCAGAGGAAAGAGGGTAGGGGGGTGGAGGATGGGAAGAGATTAACCAAAGAAGTTATATGCATATATGCATAACCCATGGACATGGTCAATAAAGGGGTGAAGGCCTGGGGAGGGGGTGGGAGTGAGGTGGAGGGGGTCAATGGGGGGAAAAATGGGACACCTGTAATACTTTCAACAATAAAGATAAATTTAAAAATAAAAGAATATAGAGCAATTCAGTAAAAAAAAGAAAAAAAGAATGCTAAGTGGGCCTACTGTCCCCTCTCTGATTCGTGGCATTTCACTGGTTTCCTGTCACCTTCTCTCATGACAGTTTCCTGTAGCCACACACAACCCCATTCTTGCTCGCTCAAACTCCAAAAAGCTATGTTAAAAATTCTCCTACTCTTACACCTCAAAATTGTTTTCTCTCTCATAATATTCTTCCGGCCTTCTGTCAGAGGAAGAAATTCTCTTCCTCATTATCAGGTTTGTTCTCTGCACTTTTGATTAACACCATTCCTAGTCTCTCTTAGTTATAATTGTAGCTCCTTGACTTCTGCCTCCTTCTCTGCCACTCCCTTTCTCTCATCTCCATTTACCATTCTTTCTCCACAAACCTCTTTTCCCCTCCCCGTGGACTGTATACTTGGTCATGGTTCCCTAACCTAAAAAATATGTCTTGATCTAATTAACTACTCAAATTGCATCGTACCTCTTACTTGCCTTTTATCTCCTAACTCAAAAGTGTAATCCCAATGACTGCCTGCTTAAAAACCCAAGACAGTCTCAGTTCCCAATCTCCTTGACCTTGCTATGAGGCATGAACCTTTCAATAGCTCCGCTTTGTCTAACTTCTTACCTCTGCACGGCACTCATTCGGCCTCTTTTCTGCCTACTCCTCCTTATAGAGTCTCTTCTTTCTGAACTCAGCTTCCTTATTAGCCCTCCACCACAATCACAACCACCACAACCCCTGCCACTTCTTAATATTTTCATGTTGACAGAATCGGCTCTGTACCCACACACCTGGTCCCTCGATCTCTCTATTCTCTGCTTTTAGACTTCGTCTTTGTGTGCCCTGCACAAAAATATAAACATTTCCTATAAGATTCTGTTCTCTGCCTACTTCATTGATCTTAAACTTTCTAATGTAATCTCCTCACTTCCTTGCAACTTTAAACAGCACTCCTGTTTAGATAAATTACACTTTTTCAGCTTTTATGTCTAACCCAAATTTTAGAAGTGCATTCAAAATAAGTAAAAAGCTTCAGTCATCATCTCCCTGCAGTGATACTCTCCTGTTGAATTTTTTGTTATTATTAAAAGTACCCCCATTGTCCCAGAAAGCCAACCTAAGTCACCAAAATCATCTGAAACATCCTCCCCTTGCACTCACAATTTATCAGCCCTATCAGTTTTTTGGAAATGTCTCCTTTCTCTCCTTTCCAGTGCCATGTCAGCATCTATGTCTATGGTCTATGCCTTACCTAAGCAATTGCTAATTCTTAAGTGTCTTGACTTCAAGTTCTTATCTTTTGTAATCTTCCCTTTACATCAATGACATGTTTTAAAAACATTTTTGTCATTCCCAGTATTTTATCCAATAAAGCCCCAACTCCTTAGTTTGGTATATAAAGAACTTTATGACCTGCCTCCAAACTGACATTCCTAATCTTGTCTCCCATGTCTCCTCACTATTTTCTCTACCCTTCTACTAATATTATTTACCATTTTTGGAACATCACCTGAAAGTTAGTGCCCTTACACCTGTGTTTATGTTTTACTCTGGCTGAAAAATTTTCCCCCATCAGTCTCTCTTATCAAAATAGCTTCATCCTGTAGAGTCTTTTCAAATCCCTGCTCTCCTCTGAGGCCTTCCTGAAATTCACTTGGTAACTTGAGTCATCTGCTTTTCCTCCCACTGAGCCCATGGATGCCTCTGTTGAAGCACATATCCTAACTTTCCTTGCTTTAGTTATATGTTTGTCTTTCTTAAAAGTTCAAAAGACTTTGAGGGCAAAAAGCCAGCATTATTGACTTTTTATTACCTGTGTTTATTCCACATTATTAGCAATACATCTATTTAAGAAATGAATTAAACAGAGAACGTTGTCAATAGTTTTATGATACTGCTTCCTTTAAATTATGCCAATTTGTGCTAATGTTGTGCCTTCTATAACAGGTGGTGTTGGAAGTAAACAGTGAATTTATTGTTGAGGTAATGTATAATTTTAAAAACTATTTTCTCAATTTAAAATTGAAAGAAAAACTGAATTTTGCAATGCATCATATATCAAAAATCAGAATATTTGAAAATAGCAACAGTAAAATCCATAATTTTAAATTTCCATGTTTTCAGGCATGGTTTGTGACAGCTCCGTGCCATAGCAGCCCTTACCTATCAGACTATACTAGTAGCTTATTTATGTTTCCCAGCCTACAGCAAAGCAAAAGAAGCAAAGTAGCACTTTGGAATGGGAAGAGGATTTTTAGACATTTGTACAGTCAGTCAATTAGAGAAAAATACAAATAACAAAAAAATCTGTAATCACAACTAAATAAGACAACAGAGAATCCAGAGCCATTTAGACTGGGACTTGGGAAATAAAACCACTATCTTCTATGGTAGGGTTTTATTTTATATAGTAGTTAAATTTTCATTATGATAATATCAAATAATTTAAAAAATATATAATTACTTTTGTAATCTTTGTTGACAAAATAGAGAATAAGTGGTACATTTTAGGAAGTTGCATAAAAATGGAGAAAATGTAAATGCTTTGGTTCTTGAAAGTATAGCTCCATTCACATGGAACATCTCCTCCCCTCAAAGTGGTAATTAAATGAAGCCTTAGCTTAAACAAACATACAATTATCTATGTCTCAACAAGTACATTAAGAGTTACATATATATATATATATATATATATATGCATGTGTATACATGTATACACAAATGTTTATGCGTATAGTAACATTTCTAAAGTCTTTAATAGTATAAAATTCATAAATACTCTCCAACAATAACAAATAAGACTATAAAGAGAAAAACATATAACAAGCAGAGATACAAATGGACAGCACTAAGAATCCATATAGGTGTCCATGGAATTATAGCAGTTATCATCACTTCAGTTAAAATATTCTTCTAATCTTGCAATAATCTATTTGAATACATAGCCAGAATGGTGTCCTTATCAACAGAAAAGAGAAACCCTTCCCCTCTTTTAGGTGAGTATACTCACCAGCACAACTTTCCTTTTGCATGGGATGCAGTCACCTGGAACACCAACAATCTTTTAAACTCTAGAGGCCAGAAAGCCTGGTCAGAACTCAGTGAAGGTTGAGGTGAGCAAGGTCTCTACCTAGTGAAACATTTAGTCCTGTCTGAAATATCCACAGAGACATTTGGTCGACACCAAAAGGTCCTTAAAATTTGGTCCTGTCCAAAACATCAATGAGCATATTTAGTCCATGCCAAATGGTCCTTGATATTTGGTCCTGTCAAAAACTTAGGAAATGTCCAAGCTTAGGAAATGTTCCTGTGTTCAAACAGGCCATGATTCTTACTTATACTTTTGGTTTACAGGATTAATACATAAAAATACTAACATGTTTTATTAGTCCAATAACTATGTTGTGGCTGTATTGCTAAAAATAACTTTCCGAGCCTTGGTAGCCTAGCTAGTAATGGTACATGGTGTTAAGTAGATGGGTCATCTCCATGAACGTTTTTGGACAGGGCCTTTTGACGTGAACCAAATGTTTCTGTGGATGTTTTGGACAGAACCAAATGTCTACTAATCAGTGAGGACAAATAAAAGAAAAACTACATACACCATATTATCCAATATAACACATTACAAGCTCCACACTTAGTTAATAAAATTTGTTTCACTAGAATCATATAGTTAGCAGTGAGACGATTCCAAAAGAAGTAGCTAGTAAGAATTATCAAGCTATATCTATCTAGAGTTACAAATTAGTAAAACAGTTTTTTTGTTCCCCAAATTTAATACCACTGCTTCTTCTGGGTGTATCTTAGAGTGTTGAATAAATGCCCTTACTAAGTAAAATTGTTCTAGCACTGTATAAAATATGAACTGTTTTTGCTTAAGGTAAAAGAATTAGACATTGAAAATGGCAGTACAAAATGGCAAACTGTCAGAAGACAAAAGCGGGAGTGGATCAAGTTTGCAGCAGCCTGTCGAGAAGGAGAGGACAACTCCAAGAGGAATCCAATCGCCAGAGTAAGTGATGAAATAACTGGAGTATCCTGCTCTGATAACCAAAGGCTTTTGAAGGGCAGTAAGGTCCTCAGACATTTTGAGGGTTCTCGGTCTTCACTACTCCACAGTCACTTAGGAAGATGGGTGGTGTGTAGTCATTTGTTTGTGTTGCTGAGGCACCACTTTGACCATCACTTTCTGGGAGTTGCTACACAACGGAGGGTCCCTGAGTGATCCTGGAAGAGAAACTTGGATCTCCAGCACTACTGGGCTCTTTGTCTTTCCATCTGTTTTCTGCTTATCTTCTGCTTACCTGCATGTTTTAGGAAATTTACGCATATGCTAATATTCTTCTGACTAGCCCTAAAGTTCTCACTAGATCCCTAGATCCAGAAATTAGGAGAGCCTTAAAAGGTATTTCAAATAATGGCTCTCAATAAGAAAGGAGCATTAAGAGAAGAATGTGTCATAAATTGATCCATGAAGGATATGATCCACATTAACAGCTTCACTAGCTCTTTCTAGGCCTCTTGGCCTTGGGCCACAATTGAAATCAAGAGTAGTGATTTTCCAGAATTCCTTCCTTAAAGCTTTACATTAAAAATATAGTAAGCATCAGTGGTGAAATTACAGATATAATCTCAGCTCAAGGAAAGAGATTTACTCTTTCTCAGATGTTTTCAAATTTTTGGAAAGCTTCAAAATTGTTACCGTTTCCTTTCAATGCACAGTTACAGCTTTATATTACCCCCACTGGTATTGTATATTCTTTTCTTTATATTTGCATTTGAGATATTTCTTGCATTTTCATCTATATAAATAAAGTCTTTGGACCAGAGTGGAGCTTATCCAAGTTGTATTTCTATCCGTCTTAATTTAATTATGGACATTTGGGTAACAAATCTTAGTATTCTCCTGAGTGTTCTCACCTTTAGGATATAGGTTAGATTTCAAAATTTAAACTACCTTTGTTTAAATTTATGAGCCATAGGTATAAAGCTATGAAAACATAATCTAGATAGCAGAATATCTGCCATAAAATCTGTTTGGCAGATGAGTGATATGGTAGGTTTTGATTTATAAAATTATTGCCAATATCTCTAAACACTCTATTTCTCTTCTGATTTAATTTAAATGATCTACTATTTTAATTAAATTTCAAATTCAAGTCTAAGCAGCATACATATTAATATGATACAATCCTCTTACAAAATAGTAAAGATTCTGATTTCTTCTGTCAAACTCTTTCTCTATGTGCAAAAACAAATCAGAGACATTTACAATGTTAATAATAAAATATCTACCATCAAGCATGGATGTGCCCTATGTCAGTCATTGGGGTGGGGTATATATATGTTACCTCATACAATCCCCACCACAAACCTGGGATATAAGTGTTATTGTCCCATTATAAGCTAGTGCTTGGCAAAGTTAAGTGAATTTTCCAAGGTCACACAAGCCTATGTCGCGGTGCCGGGTTCCAATACAAGACCCGTCCGGCTATAAGTCCATTCCCTTCTCATTCCACTACACTGTGGAGTTCCTTATCTGCTCTAAATCCTAGCCATTTTCCTCATAGATTCGATCAGACTGCGAAGTGAACCAGAAGATTACATACCGCATCTCTGGGGCAGGGATTGATCGACCGCCTTATGGCGTGTTCGCCATTAATCCTCAGACTGGGGAGATTAACATCACCTCCGTGGTGGACAGAGAGATAACTCCACTTTTCCTGGTAAGTCAGAGCAGTGTGTTTTGATTTATGCACATTATTTTTCTTCCCTTTTAAAAGAATATCATCTCAGGACTAAGGCCTACTTCTGATAAAGCACAATAGAATGAAACCAAATAAAGGGCTTGAGGAGATGGAAAGAGTATGAAAAAAGTTTATCGTTCAGAATTCCCTGGTGGGTTGCATATGCATGTGATCAAATGTCTTGATAACATTTAACTTACTAGGCTGTAAAAACAAGTCTGAATTTACTGGGAAAATTGTTTCTTTGCACATTTCCTTATATATTTTCAAGCATATCACTTAATTTCCTTTGGTGGAGAAAGACAGTTTTTTTCAACTTTCCACAGATCTATTGCCGGGCTCTGAATTCACGAGGTGAAGATTTAGAAAGACCTCTTGAGCTTAGAGTCAAAGTTATGGACATAAATGATAACCCTCCAGTCTTTACACAAAATGTGTACACAGGAAGCATCGAAGAAAACAGCGACGCGAGTGAGTAGAATGATTCTCCTTCTCTGCATTATTCCATGTCTGTTTCTCTTGGTCATACGCTTTAGGAGATTGAAATACAAGTAATTTAAAGATCAGAAAATGTCAAACTTGTATTTTGAAGAAACCCCACAAGTTCTAACTTAAAATTGAGCTAGAAGAAGAAATCGTGCCTAAAATGTTAAATATCCTCTTGTTTGTACAGGATTTTTATATATATGACTTAGCGCCTTCCTCAGAGATTGTTACTGGGCTCATGATTAACTTAATCCAAATGAACAAAATGAGGTGAAACCATGAATGTGAAGAAGGGTCCTGTTCTGTTCTGTTCCTCACATTCTGGGCTGAACCACATCAGATGCAGAATAATAAAGGATATTCTGCAGTTGTGCTTCTGGGGCCCAGGGTAGGCTGCCCAGAGATATCCCACAATAGCATACTGATTATTTTGAATAAAAGTTACTTAAGAAACTACCAATGCAAGAAGAACATGCTGATCTCCTTCTCTCTCTCCTGCTTGAGAGAGCCTGTATAAACAAACCTCGTTGTCTGTTTATTAAATTGCTGCCCAAGCCCAAATTTCAGATTTCTCACTAGTAAATACCCAAACCTTGCTTAGATTTCTTTCTAATGAGCACTAACTTTTTTTTTGTCCTATCAATTCTTCAAAAATTCATTTTTATTCTGTCTAAAAAGTATAAAGCGCTGGCTAGTCCATCATTTCTCAGAGCATCATTTATGACTCTCCCATGCACATATTAAATTGGATTTTTCCTCCTGTTAATCTGGTCTTGAGTCAATTTTATTATTAGTCCAACCCATAATAATTTAAGGGGGACTCCCCCCTCCTTGACAGTAGCCATCAGATCATTCGCAGAGGATAATCAGGAGCCTTCATAGCCTACAAGGCAAATTATAAAATACGTTTTCCCATTGTTTTCATTTTCCCATCCTGCTTAATTCCACCTCCAACTCTAATACTCTCCTCTTTTACCCTCTTTCTATCACTTCTCCTGAACTTCCTTTCTGCACTTAGGCTTTTCCTACGTTATTACTTTCCTCTCTCCTCTCCCTCTTTGCCTTCCAACTCTTCCCTCAGACTTCTAATATTCCTTTTCCTTTCACACCTATATCTGCACTTATGACTCTAAATAAAATTTGGGAAAAGAGAGAGAAAAAAGAAATTTCAGGAAAAAAGCAGATAAAAAGGAAGCCAGAGGTAACAATGGGGAGTCAAAGGAGAAAAGATGGAGAAGTCTGCAGGAGAAAAGAGATAAGAAATGATAAAGAAAAAGAAAGAGACGACAAAACATGGGGGTCAAGGACAAGTGTATGGAGAACTTCTTCAGATGCCCTAAAAAAGTGGTGTTGAAAATAGGAGGGGAGCACTTAGGAAGGCAAAGCAAGGATTTTGCCTCAGAGAGGCAAAACAGAGAGAGGGTCTCCAAATCCATCGTAGTGTCCTCACTAACATACGTGGGGACAAGCTTGGCAAAGGGAGAGGAGGTGAAACACACACCCACCTCCACCGGATTGCTGACTAGCAGCCTTGATAATGCTTCCCCGTGGGGAGAGTTAACCACAGGGCTGAGCATGCTTTCATAAACTATGAGCTGCATGAAACCCAGCTCTATCTGTTCTCTGTGCAAGGATTTTGCATTCTGAAGCCTGGCTAGGAAGCACAAAAACATCAGGGAACTGCCAACGCTGGAAAATCTGTCCTGCAGGCTTATGTCCTTGGGGACTGGCTTAGAATGTCGATGTTTTGTCGCAATGAACAATTAAGACCTTCTTATATTCCTGTGGACAAATCTTCTTTCCAATAATTACATATTTTTAACTGTTCAGTAAAGTACAATTATCTTGCAAGGCAATGAATAGTAATTCTCTGCCTTCTGGATGAGCAATGAAAAAGAATGTAAGTGCTCATAAATAATCACAATGTCAAATTTAATTAAGCTATCATCTAATTCTTTAAGTTGTAGGGTCAGATAGTTTACTAAAAATTTTTCTTGCTTTTTGAGGTAGGCCTGTAGTGCTATGAACTTCCCTCTTAGGACTGCTTTCACTGTGTCCTATAGAGTTTGGGTTGTTGTGTGTTCATTTTCATTTGTTTCCAGAAGTTTTTTATTTCTTTCTTGATCTTATTGGTAACCCATTCATTGTTTAATAACATACTACTTAGCCTCCATGTGTTTGAATGTTTTGAATGTTTTTACTGTAGTTGATTTCTAATTTCATGCCATTATGATCTGAGATGCTTGATATGATTTCACTCTTCTTGAACTTGTAGAGACTTGTTTTGGGTCCTAACATGTGGTCTATCTTTGAGCATGACCCATGTGCACTTGAGAAGAATGTATATTTTGCAGCTTTGGGGTGAAATGTTCTGTAAATATTAATTAAACCCATCTGATCTAGGATGCCATTTAGAGTCACTGTTTCTGTGAAAGCTCCCCTGTGAAGCCAGCCACACCAGGGCTTTTGTTTGCTGGGAGTTTTTTTTATTACTGCTTCAATTTCATCAGTTGTTATTAGCCTATTCAATTTTCTGATTCTTCCTGATTCAGTTTTACATGATCTTACCCATAGGTGGAATCTAATAAACAAAATAGACTGAGGAACAAAATAGGTCCAGAGACATAGAAGCATGGAACAGACTGATGAATCTCAGTAGGAAGGAGGGGTTGGAGGGGGCGATGGGGAGAGATTAATCAAAGAACTTATATGCATATATACATAACCCATGGACACACATGGGGGTGAGTGGTGAAGGCCTGGGGGGGCAGATGCTGGGTGGAGGGGATCAATGGGGAAAAAAGGAGGGCATCTGTAATACTTTCAACAATAAAGATAAATTTTAAAAAAAATTAAGCTATCATCTTTCTTAATTAAGCATTTTAAAATAATTTCACAAGTCCATGGCAAAAACAAATTGATAAAATCTGTTTCTTCAGCTTTATGATAAAGTCTACTGAACTTTTTTGTATACATTAAAGATCACTATGTTTTGCTACTAATTTACCATTTAATCATTTAAGGAGTACAAGTACTTTATAAACTATAAAGGGTTCTACAGAAGCAAGTCACTGTTATTTTTGTAATCAATGGTGTAGCTAAAGTTATGGTAAAACAGTGTGGGGCAAAAGTATGTTTATAGTGGTGAGTATGCAAAACAGTTTATTCTTATATTATTAGTTTTTAATTATTGTATTATTTTCCATTTGAACAACTATAAATCTACTTTTGCCCACCCTGTACATTCTCATGGATAACTAGAAGAGAGAGAATGCAGAAGACCAGCCATTCTTTCTTCTTTTGCCTGATGATTTACCAAATTGATTTTAACGGAGTCCCAAACATTCTCCATCTTCATTTCTAGACACATTGGTAGTAAAGTTAAGTGCCACAGATGCAGATGAAGATAATCATCTGAATTCTAAAATTGCCTACAAGATTATCTCTCAGGAGCCAGCAGGTGCACCAATGTTCATCCTGAACAGGTACACTGGAGAGGTCCGCACGATGTCCAGTTTCCTTGACAGAGAGGTAAAGCCTTCTATGAATGAATGATAAGAAATAAAGAATACAATTTTGAAAATACAGAGATGAAATAATCCACATATGACCTTCTTCCAGTGTAAAGGAGGGAAGGAAAAATAATCCAACCATTATTTAAAATAAAAATTATATTGAAGAAAAACGATATTAAAATATTACATAAAGTTATAAAAGAAAGGTGGAATAATGACACCAGAATGTGTCAGATTTTATTCAAAACAAGACCTAAGTCCTACAATTCTTTTCATCTTAATTAAGGAACACAGTATGTATAATCTCCTTGTGAGGGGCTCAGATCGAGATGGAGCTGCAGATGGACTGTCTTCTGAGTGTGCCTGTAGAATCAAGGTTTTAGATGTCAATGATAATTTCCCCACCTTGGAGAAAACTTATGTAAGTTGTTTCTCTTATAACCCTTTTTACATAAATGCCAACAATTGATTTACTTTCCCAATAGTTGGTGAATGTGGTTCTTTTACATGTATGGATGTACTAACCTTTGTTGTATAAACCATGAAATTTCTTATGTGTAATAATGTATCTTAATATTGCATATCTCCCTTTGAGTCACTATGCCATGCAAATCTCTTCTGTGAAAGCAACAGACCATCTCCTCATGCTCTCCACTCACAGAAGTGTGGAAATTTATTAATATAATTCTGGGAATCATGTAACAACATCGCTGTATCTTTATATGCCTGATGATTTACTGAATTAATTCTAAGTCCCAAACATTCTCAACTTCCACTTTCATCTTTAAGCATAAAGAAGCATAAAATCGAAATCAGCAGAGCCAAATCTGTCTTGCCACTTGTTTTGGTAAAGAAATATATACATATATATTTTATTGGACCACAATCGTTCTTACTGCTTTACATGTTGCCTGTGGCTGCTTTGATGCTACAGCAGCAAAAATGAATAGTTGGAGCCACAAAACCTAATATATTTACTATCTGGCCCTTTATAGAAAAGGAAGAAGTTACGGAAAATTAAAAATAAGCAAGAAAAATGAAACAAAGTGCCATTTTGACTTTGATTTAACATATAGCCTTGAAAATCAATTCTATTTTCTTTCAATCATTTTGTTCTTGGATTTCTGGTCAGATATATGTCATTTAATAATTAGACAAAAATCACTGACACAGTTTGTTATTAGTATTTTAAATGATAATTCAGTATTAGAAACTATCTTTCCTCTTTGAAAATTCACTGATTATAAAATTGATCTATGTCATCCAGTACTCAGCAAGCATTGAAGAGAATTGTTTAAATTCGGAACTGATGCGATTAAAAGCAATTGATCTTGATGAAGAAGGCACTGCTAATTGGTTGGCGAAATATATAATTCTCTCTGGAAATGATGGGAATTGGTTTGATATTCAAACAGACCCACGAACCAATGAAGGCATTTTGAAAGTTGTCAAGGTACAGTATGGGATCTGCAACTTTTTTTTAAAAAAAGTTTTATAATACTCTTAGAGACAGAGACTGCCTACAAAAAGCAACCCATAACTTGAATACTGTTTATGTGAACAAGTGCCCTAAGTCAGCTTACTGTTTCATGCTAAGACCTCCAGCCAAGCAATACAATATTTATTACCAAGAAAAATAAGAAGGCTATTTTGTTCTCACAATGCCCAAAGTCTAGTTGAGAAGTCAAGGCAAAGACCCCTAAATTAGATAATAATATGAGTTAAAAACATAATAAATAGTAGTATAGATGTCATATTAAATGTAATCAATTGCCATATGGATGAAATATGAGATAATTACTCACATAAAAGGTGGGATACTTTTTTTTTTTAATATGTCTTTATTGATTTCAGAGAGAGGAAGGGAGAGGGACAGAGAGATAGAAACATCAATGAGAGAGTCATTGTTCGGCTGCCTCCTGCACACCCCGACCGGAGATTGAGCCCACAACTCGGGCATGTGCCCTGACCGGGAATCGAACCCCAATCTCCTGGATCCTAGGTCGATGCTCAACCGCTGAGCCACGCCTGGCCAGGCAGAGGTGGGATACTTTTGAGCTAGATTTGTTGGAAAAGATTCCGTGCAGGGAATAAAGTTTAAGCAGGACCTTATAACTGAGATTGCTAAAGTGGGATATGAAATGAGCGCCACATATACAGGTAAGGAAATGTAAAGCGTGTTCAGAGCGTGGCGAGCAGTGCTGCTGGAGCTGCAGCGGAGCATTCGCCCAGAGAAGCAGTGAGATTCAAGAATGGAGATGTTGAGTTGGAGTCGGGCAGCTGAGAAACTTGAATACCAAACTGCAGGGCTTGGCTTTTTCCTATAGATTACTTTTTCTCAAACTGCTTTCCATTTTTACTGAATGGACTGCAATGTAATCTAAAAATACAAATTAGAAACAAAACTACAAACTAATAAGATTCAAATGAACATGGATGTAATAAAGAAAATTAATTTTTCTCAAACAAAAGTACTACTAACAATATAAACAGCACTTACAGCTATGAAAATACATACTGATCCACACACACCCATTTAGTTTGGCCCACAGTGTGAACTGCGATTATTCAAGTCTGTCGCTGCTTTTCTCTACTCCAGTCACTGTGAAACTTTTTTCAGATAGTCTATTAGGAAGCCATTTAAACTTCTAATGCAAACATATCATTTACATATTGAATCTTTCTCTGTTCTTTTTGAAATTATCTGGAGCAATTAAAGAATTACTACTTTACCACGAGACACAACCACTAGCATGGAAATCATGAGGTGTACTCATTTACAAGGTGATCATCAAAATTATGGGGGAAAATCTATACTTTTTACACTTGTCATTGAAATGAACACACAAAAAGAATTAATAATTCAGGCAATGATCATTTATGATTTATATAGTGTGTCTTCTGTGAAAACCAAAGTGTTTTAAAGATATACTTATTTTATTGCCAAAAAACACACAAAACTATTGGAAATTCAATTTTATGAAAAATTGGTCAAGGTAATATTAGATGTCATGTAGACAAAATATTTTTTTCCTGGATGATAATTTCTCAAGTCTCTTAAAGAGAGCAGAAAAATATGCTTAAAAACATCGAAATAATATGGAAAGGCTAATTAAAATGAAATGAAAAACCTTTATGTGTGTGTTAGCACATAGCCAGAAGAACTATGTGTTTAGAGAATATATGCGAAATTTGCTTAGGATTTGGCATTTGGAATGGTGTACTAATGTCCCTTTATGCCCTCTTCATTTTCACTTAAGCCACCCTCAGTCACAAGCTTTTGACTAAGCTTTCCATAACCTTTTTCTTAGTGGGAGGGCATTATAAGTGATTTAGTTTAACTCCAATTTATTGAGAACTACTATGTGCTAGGGATATGAAAGTGAATGAGAATGATCTCTGTTCTCAAGGAACTTGCAGTTTAAAAACAGAAAGTCTTTAAGAAAATAAAAAATCCCATCAATAACAACTTCCTTTTGCTATTTATTGATAAATGTGTATTTAAATACTAATAAACAATACAAATATATGTGTATATATTTATACACATTCACTTTGACTTTAAGAGGAATTGCTACTCAGATTTTTAACAAAAAATATTAATATTGGTTATCTACTTTTATAATGATTCTAATTAGTAATCACTAAACACCAAATATTGGGTTCTACTGTGTGTGTATAGAAGTGATGTGCATATTATCTCATTTAATCATCGTAACTCTGGGAAGAAAATATTGGAATTCCTTTTTTATAAAGAGTGAAATAAAATAAAAGGAAAACTAACTTGGCAAATGATAAACATAAGATCCAACCAGATCTCTGGTTCCAAACTCATGCTTAACTGGCCTTTCCCCACCTCACCATGTCATCTGGAGCCACCAAAACAAGTTTTAAGGGAGAAAAATCAATGACTTGAGATTTTCCCCCTACAGGTCTTTTCATCTCTGAAATCTCCTTCCCAACTGTGTGTGCCCTTGTGGGTCTCTTCCAGGTACATTTGTACCGGAAAAGTTTTAATTCTTTAAAAGCAGAACAAACACACCTGGCAGATATGCTCCCTACCACAGAAAACTGCTTCTTTTGGACGTAGACTTCCAATCTCCTTCCTCATTCAAACTAAATTCTAAATTCTAAAATAAACCAGGGTTCCCTGAGAATTAGCAGTATCATATTAAATTAGACCAAACACACACACACACACAATTGGATGTGAGAATCTTATAGCTTAGCTTCTATATTAAAAAGTACAGAAGCAAAAACAAAACAAAACAAAACAAAACAACCACCACAACCTCTCCAGAAGCCAAACCTAGTTCTGGAGGGGTTCCCTTCATTCTGATCAAGTCCTGAGCCCACTTTAGATCCCTGAAGGCTGAGCCCCCTCACTTTTCTAACACATCCCTGCATACCTTTTGTAAGTGATTATTCTTCAGTCATGCCTTAAACTGCAGAAACTGAGTTTTTCCAACCTCTCTATTCTAACTCCAAGCAGAGATTCAGTGGTAAGCAGTTGTGTGTATTGCTCTCTGCACAACCTCGACCTCTGGGCACAATGAGAAAACCACTGATAAAAGGCCCCAGTTGCAAAGAATGAATGAGGACTTTCTGCCTTTCCTCTGTCTGCCTTTTATCTTCCCTGTTAGAGGGAGAGAACGATCCTGACAAACAAAAAGCACATAATGTGTGTGTGCAAGAAAGCTATAAAAGATTTCTCTATCAAAATAGAGGATCTCAGATTTTTCATTTATTTAAAGACAGCACAGGATTCTAGAAAATAAAAATTAGGTTTTAAAAGAGGGATCTCTTCCAGTTGAAAGTCCATTTTTCAGTACACAATTCACATTCGGCTCTGTGCTAGGCATAATGTGGCCCAGGGACGGGAACAGATGTGAAAAAGCAATTGAAATCCCAAAGCTCAAGGGTTCTAGCTAGAATTTAAGCAAGGCGTGTTGAGTCCGCCCTTGTGAAGAATTTAACGTAAACCTAAGAAAACATTCATGATGTCCTACAACTTCCCTGAAAAGCAGAAATTTATCTCAGGGTCTTGCTGATGGCCTGGTAGCCTGACCCCTGTTGTTGGTGTACGTGTTGCAAATGACGCTTAGGTTAGCTTCCAGAAACTTCTAAACAGATATTGCCGGTACTCCCTTTCTTACAAATGCTTTTTCACTTCTGACTTTTCATGGCACCACATCAATCATCTGGATCAAAAGATTCTATTTACCTTTTATGCAAGGAACCGTTTTCAAAAGTGACTTTTCTCTGGATATGGTACTGACTTATTTGAACGTGCCCTGTGAAGGAGTCTTCCTGTCCGTCCTACCCAGCACAATTAAATCACAGTTAGTGCTGACTTCAATAGTCATAAATTCTCCTTTAGAAATCATTTTTTTAATTTACATATTCAATTACATCACATATACTGCCTCCTTTTTTCCGCTGATTATACTTTCAGAAATTCTTGGATGTAAATTCTACAAAGGAAACTGGGCCTATTTATTCATTTAATAGTTGTGGGCATTTTTTATTTCATTCTAAGTGTTTTTTTTTAATTTTTCATAAACACCTCATTTGGAAAGAAAGATCATTTTTCATTCCTGGGTTTTTACATAAGAAGTTCAAAACTCCAAATTTGAGTCCAATTTAAATTCACAAGCTTAAATGACCTACACACCTCATTATGCTAAAAGATAAAGGAAATAACGTCTGAAATATCTCACGCCATAATACATAAAATTTTACCAGTTAAAAAATCAGAATTGCATAACTCCTGGACTTTATTCTGGTGTGTTGTGTTCTTATGGCTTCTTATTCTGTCAAATGAGAGTTCTTTTGCTGTTTCAGAGTTTTTTACTTTATATCATTTCAGATGCTGGATTATGAACAAGTGCCTAGTATCCATCTCAGTGTTGGAGTTAAAAACCAAGCTGAATTTCACCACTCAGTTGCCTCTCGATTCCGAATGCATTCAACCCCTGTGAGGATCCAGGTTATTAATGTGCGAGAAGGACCCACATTTGATCCAAACTCTATGACTTTCAGTGTGCGGGAAGGAGTAAGAGGAGATTCCTTAATGAATTATGTTCTGGGCACATATACGGCTGTAGATTTGGACACAGGAAGTCCTGCAACAAATGTCAGGTATATGCAAATCCTTTGTTCATGTTAGAGTGATAGAGCACACATGGTTCTGTCCCGTGCTAATTCATGAAGCATATACTAGTGTATGTGGGTTGAAATATTTTTAGAGTTTTGCTTTTCCTGTTCATCTGTTATCATTATAGAAGACTATTGTGGCATTGACATTTTCTTAGAATGTTAATAGTGTTTTACACACTGTAAGGGCTCCAAGTGGGTGTAAGAGTAATTGTGCTCAACGAGCAATTGTAAGGTCAAAGAGTTACCTTCAGTTACTCTCTGAGTCTCTTTGATCTTCTGTGACCAGTTGTACCACCCTGGACCTGGGGTGACTAAGCCATATTGTAAGCAGTTAGACATCATAAAAGATGAGTCACAGCTTGTTTTTTTTAAACCTATGTTACCTATAACTTTGGGGCTCATTTCAATCTTCTACTTAACCTTAAAAAAAAAGAAAGAATAGAACAAGCTAAAGATAATGTAGAGAATCACAACTAGAAAAATAGAAAGGTAGGACTTAAGGGCTCTAGGTATATAGATTATACATTAATTAGACCTTTATAAGAGATTCTGTGAAATATATAAGTATTCTTTATATCCTTTCCTCGTCTCTTTTCTTATGCCCAATATTTTTGGAGTGAACAGTCTATTGATTTATAAATCACTTTGATAGGAACAATTTTGATTACTTAATCAGTTAACAAATTAACAGACAACAAAAATTATGAAGCCTGTCAGTATGGGATAGAGGAAAAGGATATGTCAGATAAGCCCCACAGGAAACTTAAAATTGTGCCTGGTACACACACAAAATCTTCGTCCAAGCATTTTGAATCCATTATATGTCACAAAACCCATACACACAAATGGAATAAGTGATACCACAACCTCTAAATTACCAACAATGAGGTGCTCTGAAACCAATATACCTTAAAACTGAGGAACAACTGAGTACATCCATGTGAAATGAATAAAGAATATTGCCTTCATATTGCTGTGATTTAATAAACAGGCTTGAAATATATGTTATTAACAATTACATAAAGAGCTAGAAGAGTAAAAATTATAAAATTTTAAAACTCTGTTATGAACCTGTGCATTAATATGTTCAATACTAGAATTTTGTTGAGATATATACATTTTATAATCCAAAGCAATTATTACTCTGAAGCATGCAAACACCATATACAAGTTTAACACATTGTATGTGACTAAATTATTAATTTTCATATGAGCAAGTGATAAACTCATTTATTTAAAAACAGGTATATCATAGGACATGATCCCAGCAGCTGGTTAAAAGTTGACTCAAGGACTGGTGAGATACAGTTTTCTAGGGAATTTGATAAGAAGTCAAAATATATTACCAATGGGATATATACAGCAGAGATCCTGGCTGTAGATGGTAAGAAAATTTATTTTCAATATTTTAATAAAATTATTATTTCACTAAATATAAGTATTACTCTAATGTTGATAGTAAATTGACTCAAAATATATCATTCAGTGGTGTCTACAAGACTTATAGAGAGTTCTAAATACCTTAGACCAAGAACTGAATTCAGTATACTTACAACCATAATTTACATTTGTCATAATTTATTTCACCTACTTCTAAAAAAGAATTATATGTTGCTTACAGTGTAAAACATAAAAGTTAAAATGTATAAATTTAACTCATTTTCTGTTTATGGCCTTATCTCTTGAGATGGTTAATCCAATGTGCAAAGTATGTTAGGAATGTTTACTTAAAGTGCTGCAAGGTGTGCACAAAGTTCATTTGGGGATGACCTATGGGAAAGGCAGTGTCCCAAAGAGCAGAGTTATTTTAGTCACTAAAACTGAGCTACATTGAGAAGCCTGTGTCAGTGTTGCTTGATTAGTTTAGACATGTTGCCCAAAGTAAGATGTTAAGAATCAAGAACCACAAGGTTATTCCAAATATAAGATCCAAATTAAAAGTCATAAGCACAGATTCACTGAATTAACTTATAACTGAGCTGCTTTCCATTTGGGAAAATCTATTAGGCTTTCCTCTTGGTGAGTAGCAACAGAAATGTGTTTATCAATAGTTAATGATTCTCACTGCCTAGGAAACCAGCGACTACAGAACAAAATAACAGAAAAGGTCAGTAACCAGGAGAGAAGGAGGAGAATAGATGTCCCAGATATATACCTAATAGAAGATAGATACTATAGGTTTGCATTAAGTTTATATCTGAGCTTTACAGTAGCAAGCAAAGAGAAAGATAAATGGGCAGCACAAGATTATAAAAGAAACCATGGTAATACCCAAGCAGTTATGATTCATACATTCTAACCCTCATCCTGTGTCACTTTTAACATCTGGGTCAGTTATATAAATAATACAGTCTTATTTATTATCAGGATTCTCGAAGGCCTGTTCTAAAATGGACTCAGCATGTTGATCAGAGCCTATGTTTGCACATTGATCATATGTGAAAATCTTCAAAAACTAGGATGAAAAGTAGTCATTTCAAGTGAGTAAAGAGAGAGAAAAACTATCAAAATGTATCGGCAAAAAACTAAGCACAAGGGCTATAGTTTATTCACCTAAGCAGAGTGTGTGCACTGGCACAGAGCCATCCAAGTGGTTCAGATAAGGTTGGTCAAAGATGATGGACCACCAGCTCTTCATATAGCAAACGACACTGGGAGCAAATGCTGTCAGCAATAACTTGAGCTGTAGTGGCCATATCAGGAGGCCCTGAGAAAGCTCTGCAGGATCAGAGAATGACACAGAAAACAATGTATGGGATAATCTGTCTCTCTCATGAGAGCCTAAGTCTAGAAAGCCCAAAGCTGAATTGGGTATTAAAAACATACTGTACAAAACCATGGAGGGTATGGGTAGGCTTCCAGTTTATTATCCTTTGATTAACTAAATGGCTCTACCATTCAGGCATGCAAAAAATCATCTTTAAAAGAAGCTCATTGACTAATCCAAAAATGACCTAACAAAATACCCAAAAGATGATAATGTTCTAGTTTACAAATGACAAAACTAAGACCCTTCCCAAGTTAAAAACAAAATAATTCTTTATTCATTGTAACAGAACATAAAATAGAAAAGTGGACTAAAACCCAGCCTGCTATTTCTTGGTCTTTTGCCCTTTCTAATAAACTATACTAACCCAAAATTTGTTCCAAAGAGGTTAGGGGGAAAAATCAAATATTTTTATGTTTTTTTTTCTGAAGTACCTTCTCAGAGAGAAATAGCATCTAATGGATGGAATTAAACAGTCAAAATAGAGAGAAAAATATATATACAAGCAATTATTTAATTTCAATTGTGGTTATTTCAATAACACAGGAATCAATAAGCATCCTGAGATGGAAGGCCCTGAGCTGGAGTCTCATTTATGGGAACAGGGTAGGAATAGAAAGCAGTAAACTTCTCTTCTTTCTATTTAATTAAAGGACATTTAATTTTGCATCTTAGGATGTGTAGGTGTTAGCAGAATAAAATGGAGGCGAAAAAAATTTTAGGAGGAGTGACTAAGATGAGAAAGAATCTTGAGTTAGGAAGAAACTTGTTCAAAGAACAAGAAGCCAGTGTGGTTGGAAGGCTGGGAGCAAAGGCAAGGGTGGCTTCAGATTGGTGAAATAGACAGGAACCTATCATGCTCCATCTCAGGAGTCATTCAGGCTGCTCCTATGTGCTGTGGCATCATCATGAGATATCAGAAATTTCTCCCTGACACCACTTACCCCAACATCCATGATGCTTTGCCATTTCAGATGGCTCTGGGAAAACGGCTACGGGAACCATATGCGTTGAAGTTCCTGACATCAACGATTACTGCCCAGTCATTTTTGCTGAAAGTAATGTCATCTGCATTGCCTCTCCATCAATCCATATATCTGCGAGAGAAGTTAACCATCATTCTTATGGGTCTCCCTTTACCTTTTGTGTTGTTGATCAGCCACCAGGGACAGCTGATTTATGGGATATCAAATCAATAAATGGTAAGTGGAATGCAAACTTGCTCATACTTTAAAGACTGAAAGCAAAAACAATTACCGAAGAGTAACCCCATGTAATATTTTCTATCTCTGTTTCCATGATTCTTGCCATTTTCATATTAAATTTTTTAAAATCTTTCATATACACACAGGCTATTTGGAAAAATTTGAACTGAAATAAAAGTTGAAATGCTTTTCAATACTGCATTTACAAATAGTAGCTTATAAATATCAGTTTATCCATCATTTTATATAAGTGGGGTGCTACATGAATGTTTGATCAGTTTGGAATAAATAGAACCCTTGAAAAACTCACCAGATGTCACAATTCCCTAGCCTATATTATTTCAGGCAAGTCACTTAAATGTCTCTGAAACTCAGGTATGCTATAGATTTACATGTACACATTTTGTCTCACTTAGAAACACGTAAGATCAATGAAATTGTTTTTATAAAGAGATATGAGCTCAGACTTTTTTGTAAGGTTAAAAATTTATACCCAAATTTTGCAATATTAGAATGGTTAGGCAAACTGTGGTACATATTATTAAGACGAAGTACTATCCAGCATACATTAAAATTATAATTATGGGAAGCATTTAGATACAAAAGAATGTGCCAACAAACGTATGTCAAGTATAAAGATCCCAGAGTGTATGTGTGTTTGTACTGTTGCTATATAAAAATGAAGGCACTGATAAAAACCAAGAGTAAATTTCAGGCGACATAACATTAAACATACTTTAGGTTCTTTTTCCTGAAATGTTAAATGTATATTAGAAAGTGAAAAGCTGTAAGAGGACCTCATTTGGGCTAAGATAGTTCCCTAATCTCACATTCATTTAAGCAATAGTTTCTATTAAAGAAATCAATAGGCAATAATAACACAAAGAATTAGGAAAATAATAGTTATTAGAATAATTTTAAATGAAAGGGCAATGATTTAGAATAAGAGATAAAGAACAATATTAGGGAAGATATTTATAAATTATAATCCTAAATAGAAGACTCCAATATTTCCTTTCAGCTCAGTGCTCTTCATTTATTGGACAAACATTCACTGAGTTCATATTATAGGCCAAGGATTATTGCTCTGGAAATAAGCAGCAGGGTCTCAGTCTTCTTTGTAGAAATAACAATCCAGCAGGAAAAAGTCTTTAAAAATTCATTATAAATGTGTTTTGTTTTGTTTTTCAATAAGTACAGCTAGCTCTATGACTAAGGGATCAGGCCCTAAGTTAGTCTGGAGTGTTAGGAAGGGTCACCCCCTCAAGGAATTTTACTTTCTCTTTCCTCTCTTCCCTTTCAGCTACCTCTGCAATCCTGACGGCTGAGCAGCCTTTATCAGCTGGAGTTTACCAAGTCCCAATCCTGGTGAGAGACAGCTACAACAGGGCGTGTGAACTGCCACAGATGGTTATGTTAGACGCCTGCGATTGTGACAACAGCCAGACGTGCTTGCACTCTAGCACTCCGGGCGTCTACACTGGGGATGGCAGCTCAGTTACCAGTGACATATATGGGCCTGTCCCTGGGGACCGCATTGAGGGTTCAAATGTTCGCCTGGGACCAGCAGGGATTGGCATGATCGTTCTGGGCCTCTTACTACTGCTTTGTAAGTACTGGGTTAAATCCCTCTTCTCGACAGTTCTCCAAGATAAGAATATAACCAGGCTTACTGGGAGGCTAGATTCATTTCGCCATTTCTTTTTGGTATCTATGGCAACTTTTGTGGAAATCTGGGAATAAACAATGGGATTGGTAAGGGCATGTGCTTGTTCAATAATGATAACTAAAAAGGTCTAGAATGAGTGAGGGTCGTAAAGATGGGGACCACATGCAAATCCTAAGTATAATATAGCAGAGCATAAAGTAAATCTTACAGTGACAATTTCAGCAGAGTGCTTTAAGGGTAGAAGGTCGAGAAGTCTTTCTGGTGGAAGGGGCTTTGAGGATTTTCATAGAAGGAGGATGGTGAATCTGAAACGCAATCTAGGACAGAGGAACAGCACAAACGTGAACAGAGAGAGGGATGGGAGGGCACAGAACACTCAGGGAGCCGAGAAGCTAAAAGGTAGGCTGGGAGCCATAACACAGGAACCTTCATGATAGACCGAGTGTCCTGGGCTTCAGTCCGCAGGAAATGAGGGGTCAGTGAGGACGTGTAGACTCAGGTGACCCGCTCACTCTGCTGGAGTTGGAAGCAGGGAGAAGAGACTAGAGAGGAGGATTAGCCTCTGGGCTCTGGATGAGTGTCTAAACTAGGACCAAAGTCACAGAAATGGCAAAGTCACTAAACAAAAGTTTTAAAAAGGGTCCTCTTCTCCCTATACCATTTTTAAAAACATATAGATCCTTAAAGGAGAAATTCTTCATGTGTTTTAAGTGGCCCTTGCAACACTTAGATTTTGTGATCAAAAATTGGATTCTAAAGTTAAAGATGATTAAACTCTTCAAACTATAATATTAATATGTTTTAATGGATGAATACAAGCTAAAGCATTATTGGTTTTGAGGTACTAAAAAATAATAACTAACTTTGGGGTAGGCTTTCTTTATTAAAACAATCTGAGTTTCAAGGCTATCCAAAGATCATGAGTGACTCTCATAATGACATTAGAGACATTTTCCCAGGACGTGATTCTAAGTAACTGAGCCAAGGTGCCCGCTTACCTTTAAGCCAGTAGTTCTTAACCTTAGCTGCACATTAGAATTACTTGGAGGTCTTTAAAAATCACTCCTGCCCAAACAGGACTATTCAAGATGAGACCCAAGTTGCACTATGTTTAAGCTCCCTGGTGAAGCTAATGCGCAGTTTAGGGACTGAAACCCAGAATCAGCTGCCATTTCCAGCAGGCTAGCACTCAGATTTCATGACTCTTTCTGAGCCAGGCAAAGAAAGCACAAGAGTCATTCAGTTGATGGTAGCATAGGAGGGGAATACCTTTGAAGATAAATTCACTTCTTCTCAATGGAGAAGTACAGGGTCAATGATGGGGGTGGGGGTGATGATAGGGGAAAGGGTCCTATCCAACACCTTACATTCCCAAAGGGCCTCAAACTAACACTTTTGATGTTAGCTCCAAATGAGATGATGAATAGAGTAGCTATATTTGGTATGTGTTACAAACATTCATTTTCTTAATTAAAAAACGCCTCTGTTAGACAGAGCTCACGCCCATGATGGTGCATGACCCTGCACACATCTAAATTCACAGAAACATAGTGCGGTGGAGCCCCTGCTAGAGGCTACCAAATCTAGTTCTTTCCAGAAGGCTTTCTGGAAATGTATAAAGTTGATCCATCTCTCTTCAGGAGCAGATGGTAAAATTGTTTTAATTTCCCAGCTTTGATATTTTCTTCTGTATTTCTAATTAACCCATTTGCCAAAATGCACGTTATGCTAGAAAATTAGAAAAGTATAACAAGCAACCAGAGTGAACCCAAAGAACTAAACTGAGTGTATTCTAGAATATTAGAAAAGTTGTCTGTATTTATGAACTAAAGTATAGAATTGAGGTGAATGGTTCCATTATAGTTTATGGATGTCTTAATAAATATAAATAGCTCCATTAAGCTTAGTGGATAATATTCGATTGATTCATTTTAAGTGTAAATATAATGAGGGTTGAAGAAGGGTCCTATCTCTAAGTTCTACTGTATCCAATTCTTTTGTTAACATGTATTGATCATGTATTTAACTTACATGTGTGTATACTATGTTTGGTCACATGAGTTTGTGTGTATTGGTTTCCATGTGGGTATAGCAAATACATCAATATCAACAGAGAGGGTCTATGTGTATACACATATACATATCCAGGTACCTGCTCATATGCACATGTTCATGGAGGTTTATACATGTTTACTCATGTATGTACACACATATACATAGGCTTACAAATACATAGACATAGACAGATGACTATATGTGAGTACACATATATAAATGTGCATGTATTTATGGGGAACTTAGGAATCATAAAATTTTATTTTAATCCTGAGTCTGTCACCAACCAGTTCAGGAATATTAGGCTAGAAGAAAGACAGGACCACACTTTCCTAACCTGTCAGTAAAGAAGCTAGACTATATGATCTCAAACTCCCTTCATTCCAGCTCTAAAAGTCTGTGATTTGGTGGTTTTGTATTTATAAACATGGATATGTGTGCTCAGTCCTTTAGGGGGAAAACTGATGCTTTCTCACATTTGGTTCCAAATATGATGCCACATTTTCCCAAAAATGATACACTCAATGACTTCCTAAGTTGAGCAATATGTGCCAACTCTTCCTTTTCACTTTCCTGGGCAGTGTCACCACTCTTGCTGCTCATTTGTTGTTGCAAACGAAGACAGCCAGAAGGCCTGGGGACAAGGTTTGCTCCTGTGCCGGAGGGGGGTGAAGGAGTGATTCAGTCTTGGAGAATAGAAGGGGCCCATCCTGAGGACAGGGTGAGTGCACTGACACTTTCCAGAGAAGCACCAGGTTTCAATGGAAATCTAGCATGACAGTTCTACAGCACACAAAAATCAAAAGATGTCAATTTTAAATGTTTAACATCAAACATTTAAAACATTAGGTCATTTACTTGTTTTTATTTTCATTTTTTTAAGTTTCTTTATCTTTATTATTGAAAATATTACAGATGTCCCCTTTTTACCCCCATTGATTCCCTCCGCCCTTCATCCACCCCACCCCTAAACCTTCCCCAGACCGGTGTCTGTGTCCATGGGTTATGCTTATAAACATGTAAGTTCTTTGATTAATCTCTCCCCACCTACACCCCACTCCACACCTTCCCTCTGAGAGCCCTCAGTCTGTTCCATGCTTCTATGTCTCTGGATCCATTTTGTCCATCAGTTATTTTGTTTATTATATTCCACATATAAGTGAGATCATGTGGCATTTGTCTTTCTCTGACTGGCTTATTTTGCTTAGCGTAATACTTCCTAGTTCCCCCCATGCTGTGCCAAGGGATAAAAGATCCTTCTTTTTTACAGCTGCATAGTATTCCATGGTGTAAATGTGCCACAGGTTTTTTATCCACTCATCTACTGATGGGCACTTGGGCTGTTTCCAGATCTTAGCTATTGTAAATTGCACTGCTGTGAACATAGGGGTGCATAAGTTCTTTGTGATTGGTGTTTCGGGTTTCTTAGGATATATTCCTAGAAGTGGGATCACTGAATCAAATGGCAGGTTAATTTTTAATCTTTTGAGGAAACCCCATACTGCTTTCCATAGTGGCTGCACCGGTCTGCATTGCCACCAACAGTTACTAGGACGCCCTTTTCTCCACACTCTCGCCAGCACTTGTAGTTCATTGACTTGTTGATGGAGCCATTCTGACAGGTGTGGAGTGATACATCATTGTGGTTTTAATTTGCATCTCTCTGATAATTAGCGACGTTGAGCAGTTTTTCATATGTGTCTTAGCCATCTCTTTGGAGAAGTGTCTATTTAAGTCCTTTGCTCAATTTTTAATTGGATTTTTTGTCTTCCTTTTGTTAAGTTGTATGCGTTCCTTATATATTTTGGATATTAATCCTTTATCAGATGTGTCATTGGCAAATATGTTTTCCCATACAGTGGGTTCCCTTTTCGTTCTGTTGATGGTTTCTTTTGTTGTGCAGAAGCTTTTTATTTTGATGCAGTCCCATTTATTTATTTTCTCCTTCGTTTCTCTTGTCCTAGGAGATGTATCAGCAAACATATTGCTATGAGAGATGTCTGAGATTTTACTGCCTATGTTTTCCTCTAGGATTTTTATGGTTTCATGTCTTACATTTAAGTCTTTTATCCATTTTGTTTACCTTTGTGTATGATGTAAGTTGGTGGTCTACTTTCATTTTTTTGGATGTACCTGTTTAATTTTCCCAGCACCATTTATTGAAGAGACTGTCTTTATTCCATTGTATGTTCTTGCCTCCTTTGTCAAATATTAATTGACCATAATAGTGTGGGTCAATTTCTGGGTTCTCTGTTTTGTTCCACTGATCTCTATGTCTGTTCTTGTGCCAGTACCAGACTGTTTTGATTATGGTGGCTTTGTAGTATAACTTGATATCCAGTATTATGATCCCTCCAACTTTGTTTTTCTTTCTCAAGATTGCCGTGGCTATTCAGGGTGTTTTTGGTACCATATAAATTTTCAAAGTGTTTGTTCTAGATCTGTGAAATATACTGTTGGTATTTTAATAGGGATTGCATTGAATTTATAGATTGCTTTGGGTAATATGGACATTTTAATGATGTTAATTCTTCCAACCCATGAACATGGTATATTTTCCCATTCGTTTATATCTTCCTCCATTACTTTTTTCAGTGTCCTGTAGTTTTCTGAGTACAGGTCTTTTACATTTTTGGTTAAGTTTATTCCTAGGTATCTTATTTTTTTAGTTGCAATGGTAAATGGGATTTTTTCTTTAGTTTCTCTTTCTGAGAGTTCATTATTGGTGTATAAAAATTCCATCAATTTCTGGGTGTTAATTTTGTATCCTGCTACCTTGCTGAACTCATGTATTAAATCTAGTAGTTTTCTGGTGGAGTCTTTAGGATTTTCTTTGTACAATATCATGTCATTCTGCAAATAATGACAGTTTTGTTTTCTCCTTTCCAGTTTGGATGCCTTTTATGTTTTCTTCTTGTCTGATCACTGTGGCTAGATCTTCCAGTGCTGTGCTGAATAAGAGTGGTGAAAGTGGACACCCCTGTCTTCTTCCTGTTCTTAGGGGAAATGGTTTTAGTTTTTGCCCATTAAGTATGGTGTTGGCTGTAGGTTTGTCATATATGGCTTTTATTATGTTCAGGTATGATCCCTCTATTCCCACCTTGCGGAGAGTTTTTATCAAAAACAGATGTTGTCTTTTATCAAATGCTTTTTCTGCATCTATTGATATGATCATGTGATTTTTATCTTTCAGTTTGTTTATGTGATGTATCATGTTTATTGATTTGCGAATATTGTACCAGCCTTGCACCCCTAGAATAAATCCCACTTGGTCATGGTGTATAATCCTTTTAATATATTGCTGGATCCAATTTGCTAACATTTTGTCAAGGATTTTAACATCTATGTTCATTAGGGATACTGGCCTGTTTTGTAATGTCTTTATCTGGTTTTGGAATTACCAGGTATGCTGGCTTCATAAAGAGTTTGGAAGTGTTCCTTCCTCTTGGATTTTTTGAAATAGTTTGAGGAGTGTAGGCATTAATTCTTCTTTGAATGTTTGGTAAAACTCTCCTGTGAAGCCATCCAGACCAGGGCTTTTGTGTGCTGGGAGCCCTTTGATTACTGCTTCAACTTCATCAGTAGTTATTGGCCTATTCAGGCTTTCTGACTCTTCCTGATTGAGTTTTGGAAGGTTTTATTTTTCTAGAAATTTGTCCATTTCATCTGGATTGTCTAGCTTGGTGGCATATAGTTGTTCAAAGTATTTTCTTACAATCCTTTGTATTTCTGTTGGGTCAGTTGTTATTTCATCTCTTTCATTTCTGATTTTATTTATTTGGGCCCTCTCTGTTTGTTTCTTGATGAGTCTGGCTAAAGGTTCATCAATCTTATTTATCTTTTCAAAGAACAAGCTCTTGGTTTCATTGATCTTTTGTATTTTTTTTTTTAGTCTCTATGTTATTTATTTCTGCTCTGTTCTTTATTATTTCCTTACTTCTACTTACTGTGGGCTTTTCTTGTTGTTCTCTTTCTAAGTTTTTAAGTTGTAGGGTTAGAGAGTCTATTAGAAGTTTTTCTTGTTTTTAGGTAGGTTTGTAGTGCTATAAACTTCTCTCTCAGGACTGCTTTCATTGTGTACCATAGACACAACGGGAATTGTTGTGTGTTTATTTTCATTTGTTTCCAGGAAGTTTTTGATTTCTTTCTTGATCTCTTTGGTAACCCATTCATTGTTTAAAAACTTGCTTTTTAGCCTCCGTATGTTTGAATGTTTTTTAGTGTTTTTACTGTGGTTGATTTCTAATTTCATGCCATTGTGGTCCAAGAAGATGCTTGATGTGATTTCAATCTTCTTCAACTTGTAGAGATTTGTTTTGTGTCCTAGCATGTGGTCTATCTTTGAGAATGTCCTGTGTGCACTTGAGAAGAATGTGTATTCTGTAGCTTTGGGATAAATGTTCTGTATTTAAATTCAATTAAATCCATCTGATCTAATGTGTCATTTAGGGTCACTGTTTCCTTGTTGATTTTTTGTCTGGAAAACCTATCCAGTGAAGTCAATAGGGTGTTAAATTCCCCTAGTATAATTGTATTGCTGTCAATCTCTCCCTTAAAGTCCTCTAGAAGTTTGTTTTTTTTTTAATTTAGGTGTTCCTATATTGGATGCATATATGTTTATCAGGGTTATATCCTCTTGTTGGATTGATCCCTTTAGTATTATGTAATGACCTTTCTTGTCTCATGTTATGGTCTTCATTTTGAAGTCTATTTTGTCTGATATGAGTATTGGTACCCTAACTTTTTTTTCATTTCCATTTGCATGGAAAAAATTTTTCCACCCCTTCATTCTCATCCTGTATGCACCTTTTGTTCTGAGGTGGGTCTCTTGTAGACAGCTTATATGTGGGTGATATTTTCTTATCCATTCAGCCACCCTATATGTTTTTATTGGGGCACTTAATCCATTTACATTTAAGGTTATTATTGAAAGATACTTATCTACTGCCATTTTATTTCTTTATGCCTATGTTTCTCATTCTCTCTATTTCTACTTCTAATTATAGCAGTCCCTTTAGCATTTCCTGCAATGCTGGTTTTATAGTGATAAACCCCTTTAGTCTTTTTTTGTCTGGGAATCTCTTTATTCCACTATCTATCTTGAATGATAATCTTGCTGGAAGTAGTCTTGGTTTCAGATCCTTGTTTTGTATTACCTTGAATACTTCGTGTCATTCCCTTCTGGCCCATAGAGTTTCTGATGAGAAGTTAGCTGACAGCCTTATGGAAGCTCCTTTGTAGGTAACAGATTGCTTTTCTCTAGCTTCCTTTAAGACTCCCTCTTTGTCTTGAATTCTTGGCATTTTAATTATGATGTGCCTGAGTGTGGGCCTCTTTGGATTCTTCTTGCTTGGGACTCTCTGTGCTCCTGAGCTTTTTCCTTGATCAGGTTAGGGAAGTTTTCTGCCATTATTTCATCAAACAGGTTCTCTAACCCTTGTTTACTTTCAACCTCCTCTGGTATGCCTATAATGTGAATATCGTTATGTTTCATGTTGTCCCACAGCTCCCTTAGACTGTCCTCCTTTTTTTTAATTGTTTTTACTTTTTGAGTCTCTGAGAGATTTTTTCTACCCTGTCTTCTAATTCACTGATTTGGTCCTCAGCTTCCTTTAATCTGCTGTTTATTCCTTCCAATGTATTCTTTATTTCTGCTATGTCATTCTTAATTTCCTTCATAGTTTCCGTATCGTTTTTCATGCTGTTGAGCATCCTTACAATCAGTATTCTGAACTCTATATCTGAGAGATTGCTTATCTCCATTTCATTAGCTCTTTTTCTGAAAACCAAACATTTATGTTTAATGTGTTTTTTCTTTTTTCTTTTCAGGATGTGTCAAATATATGTGTACCAATAACAGCTTCTAATACCCAGGATCGTATGGATTCCTCTGGTCAGTGGACACCAAAATCTGTTTTTCTTTTTAAAATTTGCAAAATTATTCAACCAGATAAACCTCATTTATAAGTACCTTTAGAAAAATAGCATATCTATTGATCTTTTTGTATGATAGTATATGAGAAGGAAAGTTACACATTAGAAGTGGTCACCTCGTTTATCTATCTTACACTACAGACAGTGAAGTATGGTATAGCAATTAAAATGGTAAACTTTGGAACCAGAATGCATGTGTAGGATTCCCAGCTCTGTCTCTTTAAGTCCCTGGACAAAACACTTAACCTCTCTGGGCCACAGTTTTCTCATCATTGAAATTCAGTTTAAGATAGCACCTACTTCAAAGTGTTGCTGTGAGGAGTAAATAAACATGTACATATATACATATGTGTTTATATCATACATATATTATATATAGGATATATATGTGATTTATGTATATATGTATGCGTATATCATAAAATGCACATTACAATAGTGCTTGGCACAGAGTAAGTGTTACTGTAGCCACTATTTGTAATAGAGGCTGTTAAAAAACAAAAAGGAAAACAAAAAAATATCAGAAAATATGTTCTTTAAATAATAAACTGAAGAACTTTTCTTAAATTCACACATGCATTCACCTTACCAGTCTTATACTCTCCTAACTTACCAAGTCTACGCACACCTAAAACTGTTGAAAAATACCCAGCTATTGGGCAGGGATTGAACAAAGTAGAGAGGTTACCCAGTTCTACAGCAGGCATGAGATTTCTCCTAGATGGCTCTTTAGTATTTCAAGCCAGACTCTTTGGATCCAAAGAGCCTAAGGAGATTGAACAGTCCTATGAAAACCAGCTCTCCACCCAGCACCAGAGTGAATGAGGACTGTGAGTTCCAGTTTCTGCAAACACATCACTGGCCTTGCTTTGGAAGGTTCTGGAGTGAGTGCGAACCTTCTCAAACAGACCAGGGGAGCTTGCCAGAGGCAGCATTGGAAGGAACTGGTTCAGGCACAGAGGCCCCACTCCTCTTGGCTAGTACTAGACCTTTAAGTCTAGGGGCAAAGTTTGTACAAATGGGAGAAGGCCAAGTCATGTAGCTGGCTCCCTCTTCACTTGCTTTTTCATCAGTGAGCCTGGAGATGGTGGCTGCAATTCAAATCACTCCTTGCCTAGTTCTGCTGTTGTGTGGGAGACAAAGCGCACAGCAGGCAGTGCTGGCAGTGGTTTACCTGGACACACAATGCAGAAAACTCAAGCACTGTTACATGAACACCCTCTCCTTACAGAAATCTACACTAACACCTACGCGGGCGGAGGAACGGTTGAAGGAGGCATATCAGGAGGGGAACTCAACACAGGTCTTGGGACAGCCGTTGGCCTGGCAGCTGGAGGAGCAGTGGGGACACTGAGAAGGAGGAGTTCGACACTAGGAACCCAGAGGGAATATGCAGACACCGGCCTGAACATGGCTTTCTTGGACAGCTATTTCTCTGAGGTAATTCCCCTGCATGGTTACACATAAAATAGTCTTGAGACTGAATCATAATAATAACAATGGCAGTAGGCTCTTCTGAAATATGCTCAGTTATTCTTAACCTTTTCCCAATCCAAAATAAAAAAATTTATGTCACTTCTCCTTAAAATACAGAAAGTCAATTTGGGGAAGTATTTCATATTTAATGACATAACACATTTAATACCGTGAGAAAGGCTAGCATCTCTTTTCATTCTCCCCTTCCCTTTTTCCACTTTCCTGTCTTCTGTTTCCTTATGGTTTTCCCACTTTGTTTCCCATGGCAACCACAAAGCAGCAAGATCCTGATCAAGAAAAAAAAAAGTGTATTTATGTCCTTCCCTTATGATATCCTTCCTGCTCTGCAGATGCCCCCAATAGAAAGAAGGAAAAATAAAAGCCAGGATTGGGAAAGAAGAATGGTAACTCAAGAATAGTGTTACCAGTACTTGGTGATGGATCAGGGGCTAGAACACAGGTCTCCTCTACCCAAGGCCCCACCTACCAAGTGTCCCTCACGCAGAGAAGGGATCAGGGGTCTATGAGTGTTCCAAAGGGAAAGCCCCTTGGATGTTGGATGGCCTGGCAGGGTAGCATACAGGGTAAATAAATCCTCTTGTGAATTCTTATTTAGTATGTTTATTTCACTTACTTAGCAGTCCATTTTATCTCACATTTCAGTTAGCCTGTTTTACTCCCCATGTGATAATGCATCAACTTCACAGCTGCTGTTTTAAAAAAAAAAAATGAAAGGGTGTTGTAATTGTAAGCTATATTTTAAAATTGGTGGTTACATATACTATTGCAGACTGTGCATGAATAGGATCGATTATTTAAATGTGTGATCAATACTACAATGTACATTCCACAAATGGGAACAAATTACATGTGTCATAGAAATGATATTTAACAAATCATTCATAAAAACCTCATTAATATTAAAGGTTTATCATTAATGTCAATTTGCACTGGGCATTTTTTCCTAGTGGTTACAGTTGGTGCTTTATAGGACAAATAAAAGCAAAAATGCATTCTCTTTTCTCTGTGGGCACTGAGGCCACCCTTCCCCAAACATTTTAGCTCTCCACTTAAGAAATGGCCCTAGATGTCAGAGGTCATGAGACACAGCCTCTGCCTCTGCCCGAACCTTTGAAAAGCAAAGCCAATGACCTTTTCCTGTCACTTTTCACACCAGTACCACACACCCCAGTAACTAATTCATGCCCCATGCCAGAGGATTCTCCTCTCACCAACTTGCCATTTAAAATATTAAACAGCAAAGGTTTAAGGTAATCCCAATCTCATAAATAATTGACTTCAAGACCTAAAATCATCCATTCCCAATAGTACAATTTAACCCTGGTACAGACCAGAGGGAAAGCAGCCTGATGTAGTATAAAAAGGATAGTGGGATTGGAAGCTGTAGTCTAGAGTGACTTGGGTTTGGGTAATGCCATTCTCCCTCTCTGGGCCTTCAGTGTCCTTATTTATAAAATAAAGAGGAGGTCAGATTATATCAGTGATTCAGATGGTGCTGGGCAGGCCCTACAGGATTTCTTGTGACCCACCAAGGGCCATAGCAGGTGAAAAAGGGGAAAAGAATGGCAGGTCTCTGCTTCCGCCCCACCCCCTTCAAACAGAGAAGTTCCACTTTCACTGATCCTACTTGTTGGGCTCCTATCTAGGATTTCACTTAAGGGGTCTATCATTTAAAATAATTTTAAAATCACAGTAGATAACCTCCTTCCTCCTGTTAACCTAACTCCAGAGACATCCCAGTTCTTTTCACTCAGACCACATAAAACTCCACTGAACATTCTGATATAATCTCTGAAGCTTAGAGATATTTAAATCTTTATACTTGCTTCTATTCTAAGTTGATCAAATACCTCTCCTTAAATAATATTTTGAACACAACTCAATATATTTTATTATTTCTTGACCACCTCAGAAACAAAAGACTGTAAATCCAAAAGGTTAACACATTGTCTTTGATTCGTAATCTGAATAAAATATAAATTTACACTTATTAGCTTTCAAATAAGAGAAATAGACATTTATTCTAATTCTATGCACCATTAATGTATAGTGAACTCCCTAAAAATTTCCAATTATTTAGAAAAACAACAAATAATCAGTGTTTTTCTAGGTTCATTCCATAAAATCTTTTTAAATCACATAGCTCTGAGGCACTGATTATTTTAAGAGAAAATAAACTTCTAATTTCTCATTTTTCTTCTAATTTTAGAAAGCGTATGTTTATGCAGATGAAGATGAAGGTCGACCAGCAAACGACTGCTTGCTCATTTATGACCATGAGGGAGTAGGGTCACCTGTGGGCTCCATTGGTTGTTGCAGTTGGATTGTGGATGATTTAGATGAAAACTACATGGAAACTTTAGATCCAAAATTTAGAACGCTTGCTGAAATCTGCTTAGACACAGAAATTGAACCATTTCCTTCACAGCAAGCCTGTATACCTATCAGTACTGATCTCCCTTTGCTCGGGCCTAATTACTTTGTTAATGAATCTTCAGGAATGACTCTCTCAGAGGCTGAATTCCAGGCAGAAATGGCAATGCCTGAGCCCATGATCCACGGGGATATTGTAGTGACTGAGACTTACACCACTACTGATCAATGTATGCAACCCACTACAATTGTTTTTGATCCTCAGCTTGCACCCAATGTTGTAGTAACAGAAACAGTAATGACACCTGTCTACGATGTTCAAGGGAATCTTTGTGTACCTGCTGAGTTAGCCAATGCACAAAATGTAATCTACACTGAGAGAGTACTGTCTAGTCCTGGCATGCCTGACATGAGGAATAGTAGCATGACTGATGGTTGTATGGGACCTGTGATGAGTGGCAGTATTTTAGTAGGGCCAGAAATTCAAGTGACACAAATGATGAGTCCAGATATTCACATAAGCCAAACCATTGGTTCCACATCCCCAATGACATCTCGACATCGAGTAACACGGTATAGTAACATACATTACTCCCAATAGTAATCGCTTTATGGTCAGTATTCCTTGCCCCTTGTAATCACCAACATATCCATCAAAGATGTTTAATGTACTATATTTAACATTTTAATAGTCAACAAATATTCAAATTTTTTAAATTTAATGGCATTCTTTGATTACATCTTTTTTGGGGGGTAAATATGGCTGAGAACTTTAGATACGCCTTTTTAAATTCTTTCTGATTTTAAATAATATGCCAAAAAACTTGCAGAAATGTGTTACATCCTTTGATACTGTCTAATAAAGAGCACATAACTCATAAGGCGACTCTTAGAGGTCTTCAGGCCTGTAGAACTGGTCATGTAAACCAAGATGCCCTTGTCTTTGAAGGTTGCAAAAGAAGTCTTGTCTGCATTCACCAGACATATGTATCTTTAGAGAATTATCTCTATTAAATATTCTTAATTGAAAAAGTGAGTGAAATGTACCTTATTAAAAAGAAATTGAAAAGGAAGATGGAGCATTTATCAATAGAGAAATAAAGTCATTTGTCTCTTCAAACGGCTTCTTCAGATATGAAATATTTAGGGCATGCATAATCTAATACAGGGAAAGAATTTGCCAGCTAAATGCATCACTGAAAATGGTCTATCAAAAGGAATCATATATATGCATAGGTATGCACTATACATATATACATAAATCAATATGGATTAATTTTTGTTGCACTTTATTGATTTATATCATTAACTGTAAATTAATTTAGAATGACAAAAACAAAATTTGACAACACTATCGTAGAAACAGTTCTTAAGAGAAGTAGTAGAGTTTTCCCCTTACAGAGAATTTTTTCCTACTCTTGCTACTTGTCAGAGGACCATGTGGAATATAGTTTAATAAGTATCATTGATCGAGTCATAAAGTTTTTATTTGGCAACCAGATTGCCTCCAAAAGAACCTAACTATGTAAATATTCAACAAGATTTACTTAGAAGCTGATATATATTGAGTGCTGGTCTGGACTCTGTGAATAAAATATATAGGGGAAGAAGACAGATATGATTCCTGTCTTCATAAAGCTTCTAATTCATATCTAGACGTAAAATAAAACTGGAGATACAGGACTGAGTTCCTACCAAGAATAATTAATAAAATATTTAGACCATTACCAAGTTCTGTTTTTCCTTTTAACACTGCTACTTCTAATGAATGAGTGCAATGGAAACGCATGCACAGATTGCTTATTTTCAGTACGCTTAAAGCTGACTTGAGAAAAAGAGATTCTTGTAAGGTAGTTTTATTTAATTCTGTAAAATATGTAAACTATATAGTAGTAACTATGTCTCATAAGATCATGTAAATGAAATAAACTTATTTTCAAGGATTGTTCCTTTGGAAGAAAATAATTTTAGTACTTCTTCCTTTATAAATAAAACTATTGTAGAATTTGGGGCATCTCACATATACTTTTGTTCAATTCTCTCATTTTACAGAATAGGAATCTAGAACTAGAGACTTTAAATTATCACAACCAGCCAGTTGTGGCACAAAACTTGAACCCATTGCTCAGGTACTCCGGCCAGTGTATTTTTTAATTCTATAAAACTTCATCAGACATGGAGAGGATCTAATTTGGCCTGTTGCATGGTCTTTGCTATTTTCTACTTGGAGGAAAAAATCTCTCTCAAGAAAATAAAATAAGTTTTGTGAAGTTTAAGTATAGAATGGCTAGAGGAATATACTGCCAGGTTATTTACATGTTTTTTAATCATTTCCAAATTACATGTATTGCCAGTCATTACAGTCCTTCCTTACTTTATTCCCAACCAAGATTCTGCCGCATTTCATTACTCTATAGTGTGATGGAATGTGTAGGACAGCCCCAGAGCGTTGGGGCCACCATCCCACTCAATCAAAAGCCAGCCACGTAGCACCTTGTACGCATCCAGCCTCGTGCCATATCTTGACATAACAGTTCCTTGAAGTTTTCATCCTATTCGGCCAGTAATTCTAAGAATTGTGAAACAATTAGTAATTAAATATATAAGTTGCTAATGGGATTAAAACTAAAAATACTATTAGATTTGAGAAATTATGAATAAAATAGTATTAGCATTTAACTGACAGTTTAAAATTAGGTAAAGCCATTTGTGAGGAGGGTAAGAAAATTTTCCTGTGAGCTTTTTCTTCTATCAACATGCAAAGATTTAAGGGTGCTTCTGAAAGAGGCAATCTACCTCTGATGGATGCCTTCTTCCATACAACTCATGGAATCCAGACCAGAACCATTTCATTTTTTCTCAACATTATCAGTGAGGAGGAACTCCATCATTCCAAGATTGTCAGCATCATTCATATGTGACGCTAGCCTCTGAAATGGACGTATTTTAAAACCATCATCTCAAACCAGCAAGATTTCCCCTTCAGTGCTTAAGAATTAAGGTTTTTATTTATCTAGGAGGTGAAGGTGACAGAGCACTCATATTAGGATTTAAAAATAAACCCCAAAGCCCAGGAAATGAGATTTAATAAATATAACAGAATATAGTTTGAGTCATATCTCCTGCCCTGCATATTTACTTGAGTGGGTAGTATTATTAAATAAATAAATGGGTTGTCTTAGAAAAGTCTTATCAGGTGAAGGGAAAGAAAGACTATAGGAAGACAGAGTATAAACTTGTTTCGTAAAAACATTATTTTTTAAAAAATTCTTTTTTGGATTAGATGTTTCTGATTGCAATGTATTACTAATGTAATGATGTTTTATATATTTCTTCAATAAAAAATATGTGATAAGAAAAAATGTTTTGTTCTCTTTGGTGTATGTAGTATTCCATACACAACCACACATTCAGAAAAATATACCCCACTGTGTTCCTAGGTGAATATTATCTTTATCATTATGTGTATAATATAGAAGAATGGATTCATTTCTGAATTGAAATTCAGAATAATTCATTTATTTGTCAATAATAGAATTTCTCAATACAATCATTATTGTATTAGTAAATGCTCATTATAAACTAACAAATCAATTGCATAATCTCCAGATATTGTTCTAGATGTCATGTAAATTATAGAATTAAATGCCATCTTTTCCCATTGGATTTAAATTCAACAAAATTATTACTATGGATCCTGTATCAGAGGCACCAATTTCTGTTGACATAATGAAAGAATAATTAATTTCAATTAAGGGACTGAGAAAGGCTTTTGAACATGGTGAGATCTGAGCTAGGCCAAGTAAAATTGTGTCTATCAGGGATTCTAAAGGTATAAAAACCAAAACCACAGGATATATCTATAGAATATTAAGCAGTCAAATATTTTTAAATTAAAAATAAGTAAATATTGCCCGGCAAGCATGACGCAGCAGTTAGGCATCGACCTATAATCCAGGAGGTTGCAGTTCGATTCCCAGTCAGGATACATGCCCGGATTGCATAGGGGTGTGCAGGAGGCAGCCGATCAATGACTCTCTCATCATTGATGTTGCTCTCTCTCTCCCTCTCTCTTCCTCTCTCTGAAATCAATGGGGACATATATTTTAAATAAATAAATAAATATGTTTAAATCCCTGAAGCAAATTAAGGATTATAAAATTATTACATAGTCATTTTATATGTTGCTTATTATACTAATTAGTCAAGATTAGTAATTCAATTCCTATTGAATTCTCAAGACAACACTATGTGGCATGACTTATACCAATGTCATAGATAAATACAATAAAGCTAAGGAAAATTGTTATTTTTATGTCAGAGCTTGAGTAGCAGAGGAACAATTCAAACCCAGGATAGCTTAATCCTAAAAATATTATTCTGAGCAAATTTTTAAAAATTTAATTATGAAAAGCTATGTGAAAGGCAGATAGTAGAGGATCTCGAATCCCATTAGGGGGTGTGAATTTAGTGAAAAATGAGGACCCAGTGAAATTTTTTGTATTGGTGAATGGCTAGGTCCTATTTCACACAACAATACTGAGGCAGCCCTCAGTAGTCCTCATGATAGTTGATGTGCTGTTGACACCAGGACACAGAGTCACCATCATGGCTGATCACTAAGGCAGAGAACCTAGGATGGTGGGCAGGATCTTCCAAAAAGCCAACATTCCAAGGTGAGCTCACTGGCCCCAAAGCCTGGGAGCTCCTCTAAACTACCACTGGAGTAGGTCCATGTTATGTTGTTTAAAGTGACTCCAGTGTATCATTCTATATGCAAAGTATTTGTACACTGAATGCCCTTGACCTTTTTTATTACTTTAGGTGAGGTGTCTAGACTATCTGCAGTTTCTAGAATAGGGCATGCTTTCTCATAACTCTGTCACTCTGCCCCGCCCTGGTTCCTTAATGTGAAACCCTCTTCACTCCTCTCATCTACTTAACTTTTTCCTACTCATCCTTCAACATTCCCTTCAAGCTTTGCCACTTTCTGGGAGCATTTCTTGATATGTCTTCCACGGTCCTAACTTGCTTGCTTAGCTAGCTCTCCTTTACTCCCACTATTAACACTCTAGTTTAACACACCTATGCCTTACAGTCTGTGAGCATCGGAGATGAAGACAACACTGTTCTCATTCTATATCTCCACTGTAGTAGAATGTCTAATACAAAGCATGTACACTTTAACTTTGGAAATGAAGAATACAGTTAAATTCGCTCAGGCACCTAAAAGGAAGTATCTGCAGCTCGACAGTGTTGCCTCTAGACAGCAGCTTTCTGAGTGATGTCTGAGAAACCTATGTAAATGCAAGTATACAACTTATGAAGACAACTGCATTTCAGGAGAAATTTATCTTTTGCAAAAAGAATAATAAAATAAAATTATTGAAAACAAACATTCTTTTTGAAAGAAATTATGGTATAGCTAAATAAAATACATTTTAAAATGTTACAGAGAAAGTGGTTTTACGCAGAATAAATACTTTAGAAGAAAGTTAGCCCGGCCGGGCGTGGCTCAGCGGTTGAGCGTCGTCCTAGGGTCCAGGCGATCGAGGTTCGGTTCCCAGTCAGGGCACATGCCCGGGTTGCGGGCTCCATCCCCAGTCGGGGGCGTGCAGGAGCCAGCAGATCAATGACTCTCTCATCATTGATGTTTCTCTCTCTCCTTCTCCTTTCCTCTCTCTGAAATCAATAAAGATATATTTAAAAAAAGAAAAAAAGAAGAAAGTTAAAATTTCTGGAAATTTGAGAGAGGCTGCTAATAATAACATTACCTTACATTTTAGCCATCGGTTGGTTGATAGCTTTTTTTTTTCTTTTTCAAAACCATTTCTTCTATTTCTTACGTATAAATTCAGTAACAAACATATACAGCAGGGGGCAAACTAGAGTTTCCAATAGTAAGATAAAAGTACTTTTTACCTTTCATCATAATATATTTCTCAAAACAACCATAAAAATCAAGTGAATGAACCTTAAACATTACATTTACATGTTACATGAAAAAAAACAAAAAACATTCCCAGAAAGCCAACACTTATTGCCACTAAATATGGTATAATTTTTTACTTTGTTCTTAAATGTTACAATGTGTAATGATGGTTACAATAAACATGTACTAAATATTAAATATAGATAATGAAAACTGATTTGTGAAAACAATTTCTTTAAATTCTATTTCAGCTTATTTAAAATAACATAAATCTAAAGAAACTGATTCATACTAGGAAAGAATCACTGGAGGAGATTTGCCAGCACTTTTGTGGATTGTTGAGAAAGTTAATAAACAAAAAAATTGTGAAATGTCTTATAGTTTTTAAAAATAATAAGGGAAAAGGAAATAAAACCATTCCAATAATGATACAAATAAGTTTTGTGCTACAGGTAAAGATGGCAATTGTCTGGTACTGAAGTGTTGGCAGACAGGTATTATGTGCTAGCATGAAGTGCCTGTTCATTAGCTCATATGAAGGCTGAACTGTGCATAAGAAATGTAACATATGGGTGCCAATATACAATGTAGATAAAGCGAGTTGAATGAAAGTGGAAAAATTAAAATTGAGAACTACCTGTAGTTATTGTTATTGACATAAAAGATCAACCCTAAGCATTGAAAATTTTCTTAAAAAGAGGAGCATACTTTGGTTAGAAAGTCATAGTTTCTCTGTGATTAGTCAAATGACTGAGTTAAAGGTGCGAAAGATGCTTAATGCACATTTAATAGGGAGGAGATGAATTTGTGCGGTGAGTGATGGTGAGGTGTTAGTACAAAAGTCACAGTGTGCACATGTGATCAGCATAAATATTGGTTGACTAGAAAGTCTTCATTATGTATTTAACAGGGAGGCACTAACCGGGCGGGGACTTTGGTATCAGTGAGGTATAAGCCACCAGGTGTGGGGAACATAAAACTAGATAAGGGTTGTAAAGAGAGAAGAATTTAAAATAAAAACAAATATGTATTATTCTGTGCCAAACATTATGCTAATTATTTTTCAAACATTTTCTTACTTAATGCACCCTTTGATCTTCCTTTATAGATGAAGAAGTTAGAAAAAAATTTGACATGGGAACTACTGTGACCTAGTTTCGAGGCTCATTAATGCGTTAAATATATTTTGAGCATTTCACTAGTAAGTTACGAGCTAAGTGCTGGGAGTAGAAAGGTGAACAAGGATCCTTGCCATCAAGGATCTCACATCAGATGCAGGAAAAAGTAAAGAGTTAAAATACAGTATGTTACACAAAGGGAATGAGTGAGAGGGTTATGGGAGAAGAGAAGGGGCCTCAGCCCTGTGGAGTTGGAAAAGGCTTCTCGGAAGAAATGACCGTTGGCTGAGAATGGAAGGGCCCATAGGAAATACGCAGATGAAGAAATGGGAAGGGCTGTCTAGGCCAATAAAATAGAAACAGGGAACATGGACAAAGAGATTGGATCCTTTCGAAAACTGAGTATTGTAGTTGGCAAGGCTGGAGAATGAAAGAAGATGGTTGTATAGGCAAGAAGTCAGAGGCCTAAATATGTATGACATTCTAAGGAGTTTTTATTTTAACCTGAAAGTTAAAGAGAACCGCAGAAACACTTAAAAGAGGACAGTGAATTTGGCATCACTTGTGAAGTTTGCTCTGGTACATGTAGGCGGGGCCTGAGGCTGCTGGTAGAGGTCAGTGAGGAAGCTGTTTCAGAACCAAGGCAGTGAGGGAGTGATGTGAGTTTCATCTACACGTCATAATCCTGGGATAACTGGCTAATTAATGGACCATATCACAAACTCATAGTATAATTGTGCATTTCACAACTGGCAGCAGCCATGACGCCAATGATAAATGAGGGCCGTTATACCAAAGATGTCACTGTAACCTAAAAACACCAAACTCAGTAAATGCTGTCAGAACAGTAGGACTCTCCCTGGAGGACTATCTGCTGAAGGAGCAGAATATGCAAACTAAGACCCAGTCTTTAACGTCCAGAATAACAGACTTCCTACATTTATAAGGAATAAAAATTAAAATTTTAAACAAGTCAGTTTAAGATTTTAAGTTATTTTTTTGTTAGTGCAGCCAACACTGATGATTTCCTAGTATAAAACTAATGTGTACTTATTGTAGAAAACTTAGAAAATGTAAAAAATATAAAAAGAAAATGGAAATCATGTACCATCATCCAAAAAGGACTACCACTAACATCATGACAGCTTTCTTTTCAGTTAATGCTGCCACAGTTTACCTTTCAGCTGACACATAATGCCTAAGAAATCCAAATTCGTGACTGTCACTACACCCTTTCTCTACACCCTTATTTGTCACATATCATTTTAAAGTTTAAATTATTATGTATAAAAGTTTGTGCCTACTTTTTCAATTTAAAATTCTTCGTAAACGCATTTTAAGGGATATTTCATCCCATGAATGGACATTGAGGTTTCTCCCACTCCTTTAATATTGTAAATAATGATGTAGAGCTTTGCATGTGATTTACATTATTGTCATTGGAACTGAAATTTCTGTGTCAAAGGCTATGCACATATATAAGAATCTGTATATTACAACACATTATTAACAAGATAGTTCTGGACATTAGTGAAAACACCTTATACACCAAAGGGCAATTATCATAGATATAATATGTTTTTTAAATTTTCCAGTTTCCCTTCCAGCTCTGAGATTGAATCTGTGAATCCAGTAGTTTTAATATATCATTATGAAGCTTATATTCATTTGTAAGGATGCCAGTATTATAAAGAAATATTTAGATAGATACCCGCAGCTATCAAGACTTAATTTGTCCCAGGTTATTTTTGATGGCCATAAAATTTACTCATTTTTTTGACTGAAGACAGCACAGGCTCTTCTATCTATAATGTGTTCAGCCCTGATCTATGTACAGTATAAGCCTAGAACCAAAGTTATGGGCTATAATTTTCAAAAAAGTATCAAATTATCATCCAACAATTTGAACACTGAAAAAAGTCCCTTCCTCAGTAAGGCATGAGAACATCTAAACCACCATGCCACACTGGCATCTCCCAAGTACCACCTGTAGGCTGGTTAATAGAACTGGGCTAACCGCCCACCAAGAAAGATCCTTAGATTTAAATATGTGCTTTAGAAGGTGGGGAGGGGGGGATGTTCCCAGAAAAGAGGACATGATCTAACATGATGACGGCAGATCCCATCTTCAGATGGCACTTAATTATTTTTTTCTTAATTTCAAAAAAAAATGAGATGTTTACACTGTCCAGAATACATTAAATTATGACTAATCTTTCACAATTTGTGGACTTCAAGTACCTGCCTGTTCCCTGTTATTTTCCATTTCCATAGTTTCAAACAAACGTTTCCACCCCTCACCCTGCCTCCCTTAATTTAGGGACTTTACGTTCTCTCTTTCACCCGCACTGACATATTGGCAGGAGAGAAGTTACTGTGACAAATGAAGATGAAAAATTATGATAAAATGGTTTGTTTTAACCCTTGAACAGAGAGGATGGAAGATCCAGACACCCGAGGGAACATTTGGTTTATATAGTAATCACTTTCATAACAATTACAAGCTGGGGCACAAACTTCCCCAAACAACTATCACAAGCTATTAAGTCATTAATCCTTTCTGCTGGGTGATATCTATTCATGTAGCACATAATCTTCACAGCATGGTTCGAGTCCAGATGCTTCCAGTGACTACTACAATCTGTAGCACTAAGTCACACAGCAAGTGCCACAAAAAGTTAACTGGAACCTTAACACTTTTCACCCACTTCAATTCCATAAGATGTATCAGTGAAAAATATTCAGTTATCTAAAGAAATGAAAAGAAAAATTTCCTTTATCATATTCTGGTAATCACGTACTCTAAGTAGTTAGTGCCTTCCTTCCTCCCTCATCAGGTTTTCTGCTGGGAGGCTAAGAGGAGCCTTGTTTTCTGCTGAGAGGAAGCAAGTGTAAGATATGAAAGAGGGAGCAGTTCTCTGGCAGAAGAGGGAACATGACACCTACCCTCCATTAACTCCAGCTTTTCTCTCCCAGTCTCTCTCCAAGTCAACAGATCCTTTCTGCCCTGCACCACAGGCTACCTCAGAAAGGAAAACCCAGCAGGTCAAGGGGGCAGCAGACTCCTCCCAGATTCCTCCCCTGGCACTGTCTCTTCCCGTAGAAAGCAAAAGGAGGGGAGGGGAGAAGAGACCAGGGCAAGTCCCACTGGTTTAGGAATATGGTTTCCATGGAATTGAAAGGATGTCCTTCCTCTGAAGATCAGGGTGTGTTCAGTTCATTGCATGTTTTGGCAAAGTGCTTGTCAAGCACCCTCAGCTAAGGCAGAAAAGCATGTAGCTTAACAGGAAAAAGGCTGAGGTTGAAACCGCTAAGCTCCATGATAGGCTGGTTAGCAGTGAAGACTTAAAAGAGAAAGCATCCATCACTTTGTCAACTGGAAAATCTGGCCAAAATAAAAAGTGCTTCATAATCAGTTTTGCAATTTGGAGCAATTGGTGAGTCATAGTTATGTGCATAATTAATAGTAAACATGTCTCCTGGATTGCTAGGACAGATTCATAATTTTTTAAATATGTTTTTATTGATTCAAAGAGAGGAAGTCCGAGGGAGAGAGAAATAGAAACATCAATGATGAGAGAATCATTGATCGGCTGCCTCTTGCATGCCCCCGACTGGGGATCGAGCCCACAACCCCGGCATGTGCCCTAACCATGAATCAAACTGTCACCTCCTGGTTCATGGGCCGATGCTCAACTACTGAGCCACACCACCTGGGCCAGATTCATAATTATTGATGGGTTATTACCACCATCCCTTTCGGTTTTAACTTAAAATCATCTATACCTATTGCCCCTTTATATACACATCTTGTTAGACTAAGTTGAGTTTTAGAAAATACAGTCACCACCTTAGGCATTCATTAAATATTTGCCAATTTTACATGACCAGTTAGTCATGTAGAATCCTTCACAGCATAAATTAAATTAGTTCCTTTCTTTCCATGCTTATGGACACACCCTGATCCAAGATTCCACCACTATCTCCTTCATCTTTGTATCTCTAGGCCTAAAGTGTGCTTCAAACACCCTAGACACTTACTAAATGCCTGCAGAATAAGTACTTGCTGACTGAATGATTGTTTTCTGCTGAGAGGAAGGGAGGAAGTGTGAGATCTGAAAGAGGGAGCAGGTCTCTGGCTAAAGAGGGAATATGGCACTTACCCTCATGAACTCCAGATTTGCTCTCCCAGTCTCTCTCCAAGTCAACAGATCCTTTCTGTCCTGCACCACAGGCTCCTCAGAAAGGAAAATCCAGCAGGCCATGGGTTTCTTATATAAAAACCCTGGAAAGCACTGGGAAAATAAGGAAGTTATCAAATCCCTGAGTACTACAGAAGAATTTGTAAAAATAAGTACTCGGCGATGCTCATCTACCATAGGCCTATTAGAATCAGTGCTATGGAAAGAGTTCGTGGAGAAAAGGCAGTGGGTTGCAGGTAAATCAACCCACCTTCATTTAAATTGAACCTAGCAAGCCCCACTTTGACTCTCTTTGCTTTGATCTTCAGCTTTAGATTATGAAATAGATTGTACTTTATAGATGTTGAGATTGCTCAGTGGCAATGTCATCCTAACTTGGACACTGGGGATGGGATTCTCCCCTAGGCTTCACCACCGATGAGTTACGCAGTGGTAGGTGAGTCCCTTACCTCTCTGGGCTTCATGGTTATCACTTGCAATGTGTGAGTTTTTGGTATAATATGTGTTCTCTGGTATGCAACTGCCCAGCTCTCTCCTGCTCCTACTTCACCAGATAATTCCAGTTAGATGCTAAATCTTTCCTAAAATGAGAGTGATCTGAAGCATTCCAGGCATTTCAGGTTCAAGATGAAACCACTTTTGGACTATCCTGTTTGTGAGTAAAACTCCAGGTATATAATCCCTAGGATGTGTTATGGGCAACTGAAAAGGTTGGAAATAAAGCCTTTTAGAGAACAATGTCCCCTGAGGGAAAACTCTTCTAAAAGGTCCTCCAGAATTCCTTGAGATTTTGTGTTACTCCACCCCCTTTTCCTGCCCTGCTCTTCTTGATGGTCTGGGTGCAGGGGTGGGGATGTGGAGGTGTCAGAATCAGTCCACCCACTCCCCCAGCCTTACCCCACGCACAGCAGCTTGCTTTTCTTCAAGCTCTAGCAGAGTGGGTTTTAATTAAATCTAAATGAGTATGCCCTGCTGGTGTGGTTCAGTTGGTTGAGCACCATCCCCTGCACCAAAAGGTCACCGGTTCATTCCAGGTCAGAGGAGAGGGAGAGGGAGAGGGAGAGGGAGAGGGAGAGGGAGAGGGAGAGGGAGAGGGAGAGGGAGAGGGAGAGGGAGAGGGGGAGGGGGAGGGGGAGGGGGAGGGGGAGGGGGAGGGGGAGGGGGAGAGGGAGGGGAGGGGGAGGGGGAGGGGAGGGGGAGAGGGAGGGGAGGGGGAGAGGGAGGGGAGGGGAGAGGGAGGGGAGGGGGAGAGGGAGAGGGAGAGGGAGAGGGGGAGGGAGAGGGAGGGAATGGGAAGGGAGAGAGTGAGCAGCATCCAGAAGGACAGACTGGAGGAGAGACATCCCCTGAGGGTGCTTAGGAACACTAGTGGGCCCACTAGCCCTTCTGCACCTGCCTCACTCTGCAGCCAGCCACACCCGCCAGCCTCCTCTGACCTCACCAGGAAGACTGCGTAACAAAGAGCAGACGCAGCTTGCTTCTAGGATAGATGGTCCAGTCCTGGTTTGGAGCTGAGTGAACCTACTAGATGCCTGTTCTGATTTCTGAGGGATTGTTCCTAATTCGTACTCCATTCTCATTTTTGTTGTTTTACTCATGCTAGTTCTAAACACCTACCTCCTGACTTTTATTCTGACTGCTTCTTCCTTCTACCTGACTTGGATTTCTGATTGCTAACATAACAAGGACTTTTTCAAACACTGATACTTGCCCTAATCTTAGATTCTCTCCCAGGGCTTTCAAACCTGTCCTTTCAAAGTAAAGCTCCGGAGGCACGAATCTTAGTCCGCAATTTGCTCAGACTTTCAAATTACTGAGTTCATTTCATTTCAACAAATATTAACTGGGTATCTGATAGGAAGAGGTGAGGCACTGGTCCTACAAAGGAATAAGACTAAGTCCCACCCTTGGGGAAGTGATACACCTATAGAGGGATCAGTTGTTAAGCAACCATTTCAGTATGATTGTTAAGAAAGCTCTACCCAGGTGCTGTGTATAGGCCTGTTGGCACAGCACATGGTGGCACAGCCCAGGCTAGTCGGGGAGATCAAAGAAGGACCCTGGAGAAGACGAACCCTCAGCGTAGTGTTAAGAAAGCAGATAACAAAGAGGTGGAGCGGGTATAAGAGAGGGGTGGAGGAACCCCAGCAGTCTGCAATCTGGTGTGACACACGCGTAAAATGCATAAAGAACATGCAGGGAATGGTAGGCCGTGAGATTGAGACATCCATTGGACCAAATCATGGGAAATGATGTGTCCACGTTAAAGAGCTGGAAGTTTATCTTACAGAAGTTGAAGAGACACTGCAGGGATTTAACCTAGGAAAACACATGCTCAGATTTGCATTTCTCATGAGTCTTTTCCATGCCTCTATGCTGCTGGATTTGTGGAGAGTAAAACTTGACAAAGGGAGGGAAGTGGGCTGACCTTGCTCTCAGTTCTGTACTCCTATGACTTTCTGTGACCAATTGGGCAGGACTCCTGGCAGCTTCACAAACTGCTTTGTCTTTTGACGTTGAAGGATATTACCAATGAGTCAGTTTCATATATAATGTATATTTGCAAAAGTAAGCAGTAACAGTTTAAATATTTCGGAACTTGTCTCACAGGCTAAAAAGACCATTACTACAGATCACTAGAATCTTCCTTGAAGTCTGAATAACCTGAATATTAATCAGTAGTGTTAAAACAAACAAACAAAAGGCAAGTGGGTTACCCAGATATTATTCTGTTTTCTGATGAGATGCAAAATGAAGTATGTAGGATGCATTCTAGACAAAGATGCTTGATTTGAATCTGAAAAACCATTAGCTATAATAAAAAAAATACAAGGGATTGGAAATACAAGAATAAAGGGACAAGTTAAACACCAGAAGACCAACCCAAAAGTAGAACATTCTGTAAGATAACTGGCTCAGTCTCTTCAACAAGTTGGTGTCATTTTTGTAAAAAAAATTTTAAAAATGAAAACACTGTTAGAGGAAAATGAATTTAAGATGGAATCGTGGTCCTGAATTAGATGCTAATTTGGACAGGATCAATCAGCTTTAAAGGCTTTTTTGAGGAAATTTGAATATTAACTGAGTATTTGAGAACATAAACATTAACTGACATGGAAAAGTAGAGATCACTCATATAAAAAAGCAAGTAACTAAAAAGCATGTACAATAGACTCATTTTGGCTAAAACAGAAAGTCATATATATGTGAATAGGAAGGTAAGTAAAAGAATTTCAAGCAGGAAATGGAACAAATACTTACCTTCCATTATTGAAATGTTATGCTAAGTATTTCCTTCCCTTCACTTATTGAATTATTTAATTCTCCCAAACACCTTGCAAAGAAAATGTAATTGACCTCATCATCCAGAGAAGACATGTACTACTTAAGAGTTAACAGAAGTAATCTCTGGATGGTCAGAATTGGGTGACTTTCTTTTCTTTTTTCTTGTTTGTATTTTCTAACTGTCTGTACTGCACATTTACTGCTTATATAGTAATAAAATGATGTTTTTATTTTTTAAAAAAACTAAGAGGTAATGATAAAATAAGCATATACAGCACTTTTCAACCCACATCCCTTTTTGATAGACACAAAAATCTGTAACTATTTGAAATTCCAAAAAATACCATAATTTTTAAAAACCAAAGCAATGGAATAGACAGCTACTTTGCTTTCAGTCTATAAACAAGCACCCTTGCAGACTAGAAACACACTCCCAGCCAAATTATGAAATGCTCCCTCATGTGGTTATGTCCCTCCTTTTAGAGCCATTAGGGTTGTGGGAAGAACATACACTTTGAAGGCAGACAGACCCAGTTCAAATCCCAGCTACACCACTTACCAATATGACGAACAAGAAGAAACTGCTGAGCCTGGGTTACCTTGTCTACAAAATTCAGTTAATAACATCTTCCTTGCAGGGTGGTTGGGGAACTTAAATAATTAAATAAATGATATAAAGAAAATGCTTAATGGCACAATTAAGTACATAAAGGGTAATCAACAAATATCAGCTCCCTTGCCTGCCTGAAATGAAAGTATGATAGGTGTTCAAGGAGCTTGAGGCTCCATGTGCCTTAGGGGAGCCCCATTATAGGTCATCAGTTCCCCTCACAGGTCCTCTGCTCCACCTCTCACTCTTAACTTTTATTTGACTTTCCTGCTCAATCTGGAACCCAGCTAAGATTTACAATTCAATTATCTTCATCTCTACCCCCTCATCCAATGATTCATCCATCCATTTATTTACTCAACAAGTAGCCGTTGAGAGCCAAGTAGTGGACCAGGTGAAAAGTGGCAAGGAGTGGGAGGGGGCAGTGGGCTAAACGATTCCTGCTCCCAAGCTCACCAATCAGATGAGTTGTCTTCCATCCATAAACAATAGCACAGGAGGGAGGGGGGATGAAGTCAGCTTTACTGTAGCTGAATGCCCCTCACATAGAAACATGAGTCTAAAAGCAACAGTTGGATCTAACAGTTGTTTTTTAAATAATAACAGTATTATAGTGAATTTTGCTATCTGGTAAGGGAAGAACCCTTCAATACTCTTCTTAATTATTCTTTTCACAGTTTTTAACTAAGGCTGTGAATAGAATATTTTTCTCATTTTACTTTCTAGATTTTTATTAATAGGGTAAAAAAGTTACTGAATTATTCTATTAAAAACCTACCTTAAAATTTCTTTCAACCCAGCCAGTGTGGCTTAGCAGTTGAGCATGGACCTATTATGATCCAGGAGATCGAGGTTCGATTCCCAGTAGGGGCACATGCCTGGGTTGCGGGCTTGATCCCTAACAGGAGGCATGCAGGAAGCAACCGATCAGTGACTCTCTCATCACTGATGTTTCTATCTCTCCCTCTCCCTTCCTCTCTCTTAAAAAAAAAAAAAAATTCTTTCAGAAAGTGCTGTGTGCAAAATACAAATGATCAGAATGTAGTCTCCCAAAATGGAAAACCTTCAGTGTGGTGAAATTTGGAGTAACTGGAGATAAATTTCACAAGCACTTCCTATAAATGCAGGCTGACCAACCCAAATTAGTATTAATTGCATCATCTCAAAGTCTAAAGCAATAAAAGGGTGTTCTGAGAATCTGTCAGTCCTGACTTCACATGGAGAACTAAAGATTAACATTAAGTCACCATGTTGCACAAGTTAATCAACATGCACACACGTCCATAAAATTGGCCTGTGTCTAAAGCATCAAAAATGAAGCCTGCACTGATTCATGGACATGCTGTGCTAACAAGGAAGAGCAGAGGCAGAGTTTTCTCTATCTGTAATCTCTCTTTAGGTGTATCCTTCCAGAAATAAGCCGAATATGTTGGAGCTGAGCCAGCACTGGATTAAAGAGCGTAAATTCTCACTGCAAAGATTGTGCTTTGAGAAACATTTAGGTTTAATGCACCCATAGGAATCTTCAGAAGTTTCAATCAAGGAAAGCGAATTGAAATGATGCTCAAAAAAGTTAATGTGGAACAACATAGAAAAACCTTCTATAGGCTAAACAACATTTTGCTGTTCAACCTGGATTTATTACCAAGTCAGGTAGGTAATGGATTCTGATCCTCTTAGTAACAAGTAATAGAAAAATGGTGTTTATTCAAAGGAAGGCCAATTAGACATGTCCAAACTGCAGGAAAAAACATGTTCATGTGTCTGAGTTGAAAGTCCAGTGCTTCCCTAAGTAACTATGTGCATGCAAAACAGATCCACATGATATGAAAGTTATTCTGCCCCTGAACATGCAGCAAAAAATGCGCTTGAAATTGCTGTATAATAAATCATCTCAAGAGGTTTTGTAGCTCCTAGTCAGGACATCAATAATAAAATGCACAATACAGTAAGTTGCACAAGTTTAATTGCTTTGCCAAACTTACCTGAAACTTACTAATCATGAAAGGATTAGTGTTTGAATCCTCACCAGGTAAAAAGCCAGTGAATCTTTGGTAGAAAAATACACGGACCTTAAGGATATTGAATGACAACAAGAGGCTCATGTTTTTAGAAGCACCCTCTTTCGTTACCACATTAGAGGTAGTAGTTCTCAACTGCAGTCATTCCTGAAATCTTTAGAGATCATTTTTTAATGTTCCATGGTGTTTTAGAGTCCACCTTTCTACAGACTGGTCTGCAACATAGCAGGGAGCATGGAAGTTGCTTCGTACATGTCCATTGGCAGCCACGCCTCATAGCACGTGGCTTGAGAAGCTGGTGAAGCATTCCACATATTTCTCCCCATGGGTGCAATTGATATTTATATTAGAACAATTATCCAAAAAAATTCCTTCCTCTGGAATTACCAATAACACTGGTACAATCTGAGTGCTAGGAAAACATAAGTAATGGCTCCCATGATACTTAAAAGTACTTGAGGACTTCTGTAAAATGTTCTCTTTATCATAGAAATGAAGACTAAAAATATATAAATAAAGGGATCGTGACAATAACTACAGAGCATAGAAAATTAATATTTGACTCTGCATGTTTGATTGTCATGCCTTTTCTCATCACATCACTGAGATGGTGAAGAAGTCAGGATGGTGCTAGATTCAGGAGGGATGCAGGGTCTTTGGAGCTAACCAAGATCCATAACTTACTCTATTCTGAGTTCAGCTTCTTAGATTGCTATACTCACATCTTAATCTTATTTTAATTTATTATAATCTAATAAATTATTAGTATTCAAATAAACACTTAAATCTCTTAACTGGGCTAAAATATATATTTTTTATAAGAGTACTATTTTCTCGTAAAAGAAGTAGAAAAGAATTACCTATAACAAACTTTATGCCTTACAGGGAGGAGAAACAGGCATTTTCTTACACTATTAGTAGGAATATAAATTGGTATATATAGCCTTTTAGATGGTAATCTGTTAAAAACTTGAATTATATGTGCCCTTTGATCCAGCAGCTATACTTGCACAAAAATTTAAGATATATTCATTTATTCACTCTACAAAGTCCTGGGAATATACTACTAAATGAAATAAACTTAACTCCTCACTGATAGAGCTTACAGTCCTGTGGTGGAGAAAGGCAATATAAGCAGTCCTTCCAAGAAAGAAATAACAACCTACACATTACTTAGCCCTATACAGAAAGCAAATTGGAATGACTAATACCAAAAAAAAAAAAAAAAAAATGGAGATAAGCGTGCCCACACAGGGGGAGTAGGAAGACCTCCCTGAGAAGGTCACATAAGCTACCACCTAATGAATGAGAAACCAGCTAGGAGGGAGGGGGGAGAAACTAAGCGAAGACCTGAAGCAGAAAAAGAGCTTGGGGTTTTAGAAGAACAAAAGAAGGTGCATGTGAGAGGGAGGGATTGTGTGATGTGGTTGGAGAGGAAAAGAGGGAATAGATCAGGCTAGTTCCCTCTAAGCCATGACAGGCAGTTTTGATTCTGTTCCAAGTACATTGGAAGCCACATCCTTTTAAATATGGCACTCAGGTTGCTGAGTAAGGGGTAGATTGGGTGAGGTGAGGAAGGAGCAAGAAGCTCAGTCATAGACCCATTGACCAGGCTACATGAGAAATGTCAGGAATTTGGCTCGTGTGGAGGAAGCCCAGAGAAAGAGGAAGCTAGATGGATTCTAAAGACATTTTGTCAGTAGATCGATCTCACCTTGTCAATTCTATCTGCAACATACCACAAGAACCAAAGAAAAGCTTTGCCTAAGAAACACTTTGTTGAATGAAGTGCATTTGGAAGTTCCTCCTTCACATTGTTTATTACCTTACAAAAATATTCCTGCAAGTAAGCAATTGCTTAATCAAACCAAGTCAAAGCAAAAAGACATTGACCCTGGTCCATGACACAAGTAAAGCTTTTTTAAAAATGTGCATTCACCCATATTTACCATTCTGAAGTTCAGGCTTGATGCAATATATGATAAAAAGATTATACAAATTTTTTAAAGAAAAAATAACTCCAGGAATCACAGAAGCATGGTGAACGTGTTACATACCATCCCCTAATGGGAAATTGGGTTACCAGGTCTATTCTCACTAATTATTAAAGTGCAGACTGTTCTCTTCAGATTCACAATTATTATATTCTCTGACATTTCTAGATGTCTTAGGGTGGTGATCCTAATGGAAGAAATGCAGGGTTTCCATTACCTTGAATAACAAAAAGTAATGACCACAACCCCTGCAGGTCATTTCAGGGTATATGTATAATTTTGTTAATGCATAATTTGTGAGTCCTATATCTTAATTCATGAATGTGTAGACATGCAAAAACAATTAAATGTTAAAAGTCATAATGTCTGACATATAAAACATGTTAAATATATCCTTCCAGTCAAAACAAACGAAGACCAGTGAAGGCTTGCCAGTGAAAGAGAAGTCTCATTAACATGCTCTACTTGATGAATGATAGAACTGCTGCAGACAATGAGCACTGGAAACATCATGGAAACCTCTGAAGCCACTGTGACCTTGAATAAATATTCATTCTTACTGCTTCACTCTATACACCATGGTTCAAATTCCTGCAAAGGTTTCTTTGACTTTTTAAAGAAACTGTTCAACAGCTATACTTTCAATATGGTGTAATCAGGTAAAGTACAATATATACATACAGTGAAGCTCCCTTTTAATGATTATGATTATTATTGTTAGGATCCTCATTTTTATTTCAGCCTTTTGAGTAAGAGCCAGTTTCAAGTTGGGCTTAGATTTCCAAAGCCATTATCCAGAGCATAATAAGATAACCACTCAACAGAAACCACTGGAAAATTCTCCCTTCTTTCCTTTATACAAACAAATGAACTAGCAAGTGAAAATACTGCTTAGTCCAGAAGGCACTATGCGGAATACCTTCCTACCACCATGAAAATGTGTCCCCAACACCAGGATGCTTTATTATCTTACCAAGGCCCCCAATCCTCCAAAGGAAAGAAAGTGTTGGCTTAAAGCACTGTCAAGAGCACACAGAAAAGTAGAGCCCTGTCTGCCCATGGAGCTCACAATGGAATTTATCATCACTCTTTATAGTCTTCTTTGACTGGGACAGGGGATGACGCCAGCCTGCACCAGACCAAAAATGGTATATTGCTCTCCTACAGGGGTGCCCCATCTTTTATACAGTACTCAACCCAGAACTCTTAGATGGTGTTTCAAAATACAAAAGTGAAATACCTGTGAGCCAGGAGGTCACAATTCGATTCCCAGTCAAGGCACATGCCCAGGTTTCGGGATTGATCCCCAGTAGGGGATGTATGGAAGGCAGCCAATCAATGACTCTATCATTGATGGTTCTATCTCTCTCTTCCTCTCCCTTCCTCCCTCTGAAATCAATAAAACCATAATTTAAAAAAATAAGTCCTAGTATGTTATGGTGGTACCTTTTAGCCTTTGCCTATGCATATGTATTTCCTCTCATTATATAAGGGAAAAAAAACAATATATAAACATATAAACCCAAAACTCTCACCATTATTAAACAAATTCAAATATTAAATTCAGAAAGTAACCAACATTTAGATCACTGAATTCTGCATTATACAAATCACTAATAAATTTAATAATGCTCATCCAGCTTCTATCCCTTCATACTTGTTAATTAGTCCAGTCACAGAGAGGCAACTTCTTAATTCAGAAAAGACTTCCCTGAACTTCAGTCTTTCCATGTTGTAAAGGACTCAGTAGTAGTTCACTTTCTGATTCTAATCAAAAAGTGCATAAAATATGCATTATGGAATTTAGAGGTAACTCTAAAAAGAAATAAACCTGGTCTTTAGACATTTTCTTTCCAAGTGAAAGCAGATTTAAAATATTTACTAATTATTTCTCTGTTGGAGTCAACACCCATCAGATTTGTCATAGATACTATTAAGGTATATGGTGTCAACCAGGGGTCAGCACACATTTTCTGAAAGTAAATATATAAAGCAAACATTTTCTATAAGTTAGTATTTTTGGCTTTGTGACCATACATATAGTCTCCGTCCAACTACTCAGCTCTGCTCAACTTTCCCTTGTACCACAAAAGCAGCCATTCACAATACAATACATAAACAAATGGTCATGTCTGTGTTCCAATAAAGCTTTATTTACAAAAAGATTATTACAAAAACAAGATTTTTCTGGAGACAGATGATAGTAATTGTTATATAACAATGTGAATGTACTTAATGCCACTCAGCTGTACACTTAAAAATAGTTAAAATAGTAAATTTCATTATGTACATTTTACCACAATTAAAAACAAAATAAATTCACAAAATTTTGCCTGCACAGTGTTCTTTTCCAGCTGGTAGACAACAAAATTATTTCTGCCTAAAATATTCTGTGATTAAATGGTTTCCCTGAAACTGAAAAGTTTCCAAAACCTGATGCATAAATACTTATCAAGATACAATTGCTCTTCTACCAAGCTTTTCTTTAAATATTCTGGAATATTTAAAAGTGTTTTTAATTCTAGTGTTATAATCAAATGAAAATGGTGTTAGTAGTTTTTTGCTATCCCCTAACTTGGGCTGGAGTCCAACTGTTTAGAAGTGCATAGTATATAGCATTGAGCAGGTTGTCTGCTGTAGGGAAAAGGTCTTGCGTAATTAAAAGTGCACAAAGATAACCTACTTCTTTTAAAAAATTACAAATTAAATGAAATACAACAGGAAAGATGTCATCTGAATACTATCAGAAATCTGATTTGGCAATGCATTATTTTTATAGTTCAAATAGCCAAGGCACCATATAACTGTTTACTCCAATTTTATTTCTAATTGTTTTCATTCAAAACCTACATTACAGCTGCTTGATGTGCTGGTTTTCTTTCTCAGATTTGTAGTTATTTTCAATAAAATATATTATTATTTAACGCCTACATTTTGCTTCACTTTAGATCAATCTATGTATACCTGGGCTAAAAATAAGAGCTCTTTGGAGGGATTTTGTGTTTGGTTTTGCTCTTCGGTTTTAATTGTACCCCGAGCGAGGCCAACTGGATTCTTTTGCAGTGCAGTCGGGGCTCGCTTTGGCACTGCCACACCATGATGCATTTATTATTCATCTGGTGCCTTCCCATTAAACGTTGTCTTTAGCCTGTGAACTTTTCTTTCAGCTTCCAACAAAGGATTTCATTGCTTTAGGAATTGAGGTGTGTCTAAGTTTTTACCTGGGAGCAAAAGTGATTCAAGCATTTCTGGTGAGACCAATCCTCGGGTGAGGGAGGGGAGGGACCGCATAACAGGCCATCTATAGCCGCCTGCAGACGGCAGAGACACATGCAGACTGCGGACGGGCGGACTGAAGCAGCAGCTCCCTGGGGTTTGCTCGCCAGGGGACTCAGAGACAATGACTTGGCTCCTTTTCAGAACCGCTGGAACTCTGACCATTTTAATGGTAAGTCCTACTTTTTCTTCTAATAATTGTAAACTTTCCCTGTTTCTTTCTTTTCTGTTAGAGAGTATCATATTTGATTGCTGAATCCCTATTACAAAGTCTAAGAGGGTACCGTGGAAACAAATACTTTCAAATGTAATTGTAAATCTCTATTATAAAGTCTAAGAATTCAGTGGAAATAACATTTTAATATGCAACTGTAAAGATTACTAATTTCTTCCTTTTGTTGTTTTTTTTTAATGTATTTTACATAGAAAACTAAACCAGAGAGAAATGAATTTGAAAGTCGCCGTTTAGCATTTCTTTAGTTAACGAATCAAATAACCCTGATCTCAGATCTATTTTCCACAACACCTCACTTTCTTCAAAGTAGTGTTTTTATTCATCATTTTAATACACAAGCTAAAACACATGAAAGAGAACCAGATCTAATTTCCAAGGTTACATATCTGTTAAGCATATGGCTAAGAATTGTACATGCCTGGTCTTGATACCTGACATGTTTTTCAAATAGTCCAAGACTGTTGAATTAAAATCAAAGCGATGTTTGACTCTAGAGAAGTTAAGAGGGTTATTAAGGAAACAGTGTTTATGCTTAGTCATTATGTGCAAAACATATCCAGCCTTTGGTGGAAAAATACATACAGCATTTTATGATGCTTTTCTGAGAGAGTAATACTTCTGTTGGGTAGTGCTCTTTTAGCTAAAAGAGAAGCGGAATCTGGAGAGCAAAGCCTGGATGTCATAGACTAGTTTGTTCCTTAACAGTGTTATTTTAGTAAAGAAAAAAATAAGTCGCAATATTTATTATCAGTTACATGAAAATAGCAAAATAGTGAAATATACCACTTGGAATTTTAAAAAATTTCCTGATACTAATTCCTCAGTTTATCAGTAATACGCTGGGTTAGCCTGGGCATCAGTTTCCCTCACCTCCTCATCTATAAAATTGAGATAATTGGGCTTCAAGAAGTTACAGGGAGGTAGATATCAAGGAAGAAATTTAGATACCTTTCTAAAATTGAAAGGTATCTAAAATTAGAATAGGCTGCCTTGTGAGCCAGGGAGATTCCCAGCCTTCCCTCTCATGATGATGTTAAAGCAGAAAATCGGTATTACACTTTTTAGTCTGTTTCTATTATGACAATGTAACTACAATTAACCCTTGAACAACATGGTAATGGTTTAGAGGGGCATTGACCTCCATGAAGTCAAAAGCCTGTGTATAACTTTTGACTCCCCAAAAACTTAACTACTAATAGCCTACTGTTCACTGGAAACCTTACCAGTAACATAGTCAATTAACATATTTTGTATGTTTTATGTATATATATATATATATATATATATATATATATATACACATATATATATAATACACTGTATTTTTACAATAAAGTAAGCTAGAGAAAATAAAATGTTATTAAGAAAATCATAAGGAAGAGAAAATATATTTACAGTATTTATTGAAAAGAATTCCCGTGTTTTCAAGGGTCAGCCGTAATTGTTTCAGTTATCTAATGTATTTATTTGACCCAAGAATATTGTAAAGAAAAATGTGACGGTTGTATGACTTCCCACCTTTCCAGATGGTTTCTGGACTAAACCATAGGTAGCTTAACAACCCATATGTCAAGCCAATGACCAACTCGGGAAGCTAGGAGATCAGAGGCAGCAGGTGTCATAAGGACATAGAATTGGAGCCCCACAAGCTTAGGGATCTCTTTCCTTGCTTTCACTAATTATCCCTCTAATTATCCCTCTGGTTCTAAAGTGACTGTGGGATCCTTATATGAGGACTGTTTCATTCATTTTTGTATCTCCAATGTCTACCATAATATCCGTCTTATATAACTCACACACACACACACACACACACACACACACACACACACACAGTGCCTCTGTAATGCTAATCATGGAGGAACCTATGAAATATTAAACATTTCCTCCCCTCAAGAAAATTTTACACACAAACATACACACACACACAAGCTTTTTAAACAATATAACTCTATATATAATTGTTAAACTGAGTGGTCTAGACCTGCTCTGTCCGAAACGGCAGCCACTAGCCACATGTGGCTATTAACTGCTTGAAAACAGGTTGGTCTGAATTGAGACGTGCTGTTAAGTGTAAAATATGCATCATATTTTGATAACTTTGGGGTCAATGGGAGGGAAAAGGGGGACAGCTGTAATATTTCAACAATAAAGATAAATTTTAAAAGAAAAAAAGGAATGGAAAATATGTCATTAATTTTTACATTGCTCATATATTGAAATAATAGTATCTTGGATATATTAGATAAGATGTATGTTAAAATTAATTCTACCTTTTTAGATTTTTTTGATATGACTATTAGAAAATTTAAAATTATACATGTGGTTCTCATTTTACTTCCATTGGACAATGCTGGTCTACTATTAATGCTATTAGTGGAAGGCAGTGTCAGTCAGGAGTGAAATAGGCAAATGAAGCTCCAGGGACTAGGTAAAATTTGGTAAGTATAGATGACCAAAGGGATATATCTTCCCTGTCAAACCAATGTGAGCAAAGGCAGGTGCAATTATGACATTTGTCTAGGGGCAATGGACACCTTGGGGAACGGACACGCTGGTTTGGCCGGAATGACAGTTTGCACTGGGGAATCTGGACATGAGTTGGAAAAGCAGATGAGGGTCATATTGAGAAGTACATTCTGTGAAAGCTAATGGGATCCTTTCAGATGTGGGGAACCACCCTGAGTTTCGAAACAGTGAGGTGATGGGAAAAAGACAATGTTTTTGAAAGCATTGTCTTATAGGAATGCACATCTTTTGTTGTTGAAGGGTGGGGTCTGAAAGTGGGAAAACATGTTTGGAGGTTTTGAACTAATTCCATCATCCATGACCACACAGAAGTTGCCTAGAGAGGTGAGATATAATAGCAAAGTCATGGACTTCTGCCTCCGCCTGTATGCCTGACTCACTCCACCCTTATTTCCTCAACTGTCAAATAAGAATGCTCATAGCCCCCTGCCAATATTAAAATGGCCACAGTGAGAATAAAACAGTACACAAGAAAGTGCTTTGGAAAATATGAAGTGCTTTCTGAGACTCTAATGCAGTATTTTAATAATTATGCTGATTCTTAATAATGGCTTAATATTCTGCTTACTACTTATCAGTTTCCTGTGCCTGTTTGGATCCATTTTGCACAATACAAAATATACATTTTGGGGAAAGGCTTTGTGACTGAAAAATGCTTATCTTCAGAGACTTAACCTTTTGAAAACAATGTTTGTCTTCAAAGGACACACTGTTCAGTGTTTTATAGTCCACAGAATATGAAACACAATTTGTCATATAGCACTCCTATTACCACCTAGACAATAAGACTTTTAACATTATGTTTCTATATTATATAAAAATTTACTCGTTACAAAACTAATAGAGATGTCTGAAATCCAAATATTTTCAAAGCACAATGTTTTAAAGTTATTAGTGGTAGGGCTGGGGGAAAAATAGAGAGAAGTAGTTTAAATATCAAGTTCTGAGAGAATGTGCTCCAAATACAGAGAAACTATCTTCAACCACGTTCTTCTACAGAATATCCAAGAAGTAAAATTTTAGGGAAAAATTATAGGCTAAATGGCCCAACTTTTTAACAGAAGGAAAATCTTTGAGGTATCCTTTCTTCTCTTGATTGATGAAACAATCCAGGTTCCAGTGCTAACAGATGTACGAAAATTACATTCCTCCTGATCCTCTCTTACGGTTAAGAGCCAAAATCAGAATAACCTTGCCGAGCAATTCTGGGCAGCCCCGCCCGGCCTGAGCAGAAGTCAGGAAAGATGTAATTACTTCTATCAGTTCCCACTCCCGCTTACCTAACACATGAAACTGGTTTTCATCCGGAACCACAACACACAGTACCCATTAGGCTTCTCGTAAATCTCTAGCCTTTCACTCTTCTTTTCCACTTACGAGGCAATCTGATAGCCTAAGATGAGGGCTTGCTTTGGGAAGTTCATCACAAGTACAGGGTGTCCCAAAAAAAATGTCTGCACACTTTAATAGCTGATAGCTCAATTTTGAAAATGAAATGTATTTTAATAAAAACTGCCTTTATAATTATTCAAAGTGTGTGTATACATTTTGGGGGGACACCCTATATATGGGCAACTGGTTACTATCTATAAGGATACTATGAATAATTGAATCTGTCTAATGTGCACATTTTTCTCACATGGTGATTGTGCAGCTGGCCAGGCTGTGCACTGCACAATTCCAAGAGGTACATTCACATAAATTACAGTGTCAACAGTTCCCCCCGGAGTTGTGCAAGGAACACACTACACAATTGTACAGAGGGGAACTGGTCCTTGTCTCTTTCTGATGCTCAAAAGAGAGAAAGTTCTTATGTACATTGATGTAAATAGTAATAATAATAGATCACTTCATATCAAAGTGGCTCTTTTATGCCTTTTTTTTTAAGTTTTGTGACAGAAGTGATTAACACTTATTAAGCACATCCCGTGGGCTAGGGCTCATCTATGCGCTTTACATCTATTAATTCATTGAATCCTCACAAGAATTATTATCCTTATTTTGAAGATGAGAAAACTAGAAAATTAAGTAATGTTTCCAAGTTATACAGCTGGTCCATCGTGAGACTGGGATTTAATTCAGGGATTCAGGATCCAGGGTCCAATTATTTTACTACTATACTTGACTGCAACTGATACAGCATTTAAAATGAGCATTTGAGAATATCCAAGGGGATTGATTTTTATTAGCATCTCCATCACAATACAAGGTTTAACTTAGTACATTGAGTTTACTCTAAAATTCAGTTACTGAAATTGAATTGTCCTAAATTAAATAAGAATTTCAAGGAAATAAACATGCTATTTTTGTTCAAGTAAGAAATTTGACTTGATGAATACAAAGTTTATTAGAATTTTTTAAGGGGGATGATAAATTTAATTTAAAAAAACAGATGGTAGATAGATGATAGATGATAGATAGATGATAGATGATAGATGATAGATAGTTAGATGATAGATGATAGATAGATGATAGATAGATGATAGATAGATAGATAGATAGATAGATAGATAGATAGATAGATAGATAGATAGATAGATAGATGATAGATAGATAGATAGATGATAGATAGATGATAGATAGATAGATGATAGATAGATGATAGATATAGATAGATGATGATAGATAGATAGATAGATAGATAGATAGATAGATAGATAGATAGATAGATAATAGATAGATGATAGATAGATGATAGATAGATAGATGATAGATGATAGATAGATGATGATAGATAGATAGATGATAGATAGATAGATAGATAGATAGATAGATAGATAGATAGATAGATGATAGATAGATAGATAGATAGATGGATGATAGATGGATGATAGATAGATGATAGATAGATAGATAGATAGATAGATAGATAGATAGATAGATAGATAGATAGATAGATAGATGATAGATAGATAGATGATAGATAATAGATGTAGATAGAAATATAGATAGATGATAGATGATAGATGATAGATAGATATAGATGATATAGATAGATGATAGATGATGATTGATGATAGATGATAGATGATAGATAGATAGATAGATGATAGATAGATAGATAGATAGATAGATAGATAGATAGATAGATAGATAGATAGATAGATGATAGATAGATAGATAATAGATAGATAGATAGATATGTGGTCATAAAGTAACTCCTAATAAAATTAGAGCCAAACTAAGTAAAGTAGCAGTTGTTATTAAAAATGGCTTTTAAAAATCTAGTCACTGATATCCTCAAAATGTATTTATTGTGTATCTACCATATTCAGTTCAAACTTTTATGATATAACTATATACATTTTAATTAGTAAATAAGGAATATGGATATCAAATCAGTTTATTTTATATGCTATTTTATTAATTTAATATGATTTGATTTTAATAAGATATTTCTAATTCTTAGCTATCCTAAGGTATTTATGCCATAGCAATACTTTAAAAACTACAAAATCAAAATTATCAGAATAGCCAGGAAACAAGAGGAGGAAAGAAAAGTGTAGTAATTCTCAAGACAAGAAGTGCCTTCTCCACATTGGTATTTCCAATCCAGGCCAGCAAAAGAGACAACTTAGTTGATTTTTATTGTCAGGAAACTACCAAAATAGTTATTAAATGTTAAAAATAATTATATTAGCAAATTAACTAAAATGAGTAAGTAGCCACAGATATGTATTAACTAAAATAATTGAGTTTTTAAAAACACTATTCTAAATAATGTAAGGCTACAATTATATTTCTAAATGTCTAAAGAGCACTTCAAAATTTAGAAGTGGTTTTTACTAGCTACCCCATATTCCTAGAAGAGCAAAAATAATCACATTTTCACAATACTTCCTAAAATTAGGGAACATTCTTGATTTTAAAAGAGAGGATGAGAAACAGTAAAGTTTTAGACTAAATAACTTCTCTAAGGACTTCCATTCTCTGAAAAGATTGAACAAACAAGAAACAACTGTCTGCAATGTTCATTCTCCATGGTTGAGGGTTTGTCCTTCCTCTACTTTCCCAGGAAAACAGAAGTTGTCCTTCAGTGTCTATTGGAAGAACCATTTTCCGTGGAGCTAGTATGAACACAACTCATATTTTCTGGATGACTCTTCCCACTTTTCCTGTAAAAGGGAGCGTGCCTGGCCCATTCCTCCCCTGAGAAAGGAATCATACAATTACTGCATTGCTCTGGTCTTCTCTCCCACGTAACTCAAGATAGTGTTTAACAAAGAGCAGCAAAGCTATAAAAATCATTTTGAGACCTGTTATAACAATACGGAATGGCTCTTTTTCATGACAATTTGAACACACACCCTTGGAAATAAAAATTTCAATGAAATTTTTTAGAATGGAAAGGCCCTGGCATCCTATGTCTGATATAGTTACTCCTTTGGTTCAGACTTAGATGTAACTCTGTATTATAATCTTCCAAAATAAGCAATGTAATAAATCTATATTGTTTCAAAAATAACCCCCAGCCTTTGCCAGGAAAAAAAAAATCTAAACTGACTATTATAAAACTTTCTCTCTACCACTAGTTTTTTGTATTTATTTATGCCTACTTTGGTTAGAAGCCAATGATCCAATGTAGCGGTGATCTCTGCACTTTGGAGTCAGGCTGCCAAGGTTCAAATCCTTGCTCTACTACGTCTGTTAGCTGGGGCAAAGTCCTCATTCTCTAATGTCTCCATTTCTTTATCCATAAAACAGGGATTATAATAATAGAACCTCATTCCGACGGCTGCTCTAAGTATTAAGATAATACATATAAATCTCTATGAACAGCAACTGACACACAACCATAATAAACACTAGCTAGTATTATTACTTTACTTTTTTTCTTCTGATTTATTTTTCACAATCTCTCCCCTACCAGGTGTTCTTCAAATCAGGTGATCAGTGGATCAGCAGATAGTTGTGAAACATCTGCTGAGAAGCAGACATTGTAAGGGTTGCAAAAAATAATAATATAAAAGCACTGATCTGGAAAGCTTACAATTCTCTTGGTTTAGCACTATAGCGCACATAAAACAATAAGAAATAATAAATCATGGCAAAGCATTATGGGTTAAATTGCATAGTTCAGAATGTGTGTTGTACACAGAAAAGGAGACATCAGTAAAAAGTTTCACGGATGTTGTTGGAACTCAAATTGATCTTAAAGATGAGTAATATTTAAGTGGGTGAAGGGCAAAGAAGAATGCATTCCAGGTAGAAAACAAGATGGAAAATGACAAAGATGAAGGTCCCATATGCTCTTGAGAAAGTAAAGACCCTAGCCTGCCTGCCTTCACATATTATCCTTATTTAATTATTTCAGATAAGTAAGATCAGCTCCATATTTAAATTGAATAGGGCAGAGATGAACAGATCTGTGTCCCACAGCAGACAGGGCTTGTGATTGAAATAGCATAACCCCATCTTTTACGTTCCATTCTCTAAACCAGACTAGTTTCGTTCCATTATATTCACTCTTGAACAACTAAGAATAATGCCTTACCCTGCAGCTAACTAATACAGAATTGCCTTTGTACAAGTCAGTTGAGTAGGTCACAACTTTTAATAATCGCCTATGGAACTTTCTGAAGTTTGTCACAATGATGATTGTCATTGTTTGCCAAAGCATTAATTCCCATATCTCCTGGGAAACATTTATAGAATAGCCAGATTTGAAATGTCTGGTTGCTATAATTGGCTGTTAAAAAGAGATTTTCAAAAACCAACAGATTCTTCTGTATATCTTTAAAATCCTGTAGTCAGATTAAAGAACTAGAAGAACTTGTTTATATTAAGAGCATTTTCTTTTTCCTGGGAGGATTTTACCCTTTGAATACTGTTTTTCCAAATCTACTTTTTTTTAAAATAGAAACACACTATAGTATGAACAGCAGAATGCAAATATCGGGATTATTATTTAAGTAGTTAGTACTTATTTGAAAAATTCACATTTAATTTTACTTTATTTAAATGTCTACAGGTGGTCCTACTGGTTCATGGAGAAATGAGAATAGAGGTAAAGTATGAAAAGTTTTTTTGTAATTAAAATAATAGTTTCATTTAAAATTCTAAATTGTTCTCAGGAAAATAAATATTAAATGTTTTAAATTATTTAACAATTAAATTGTGAAAATAAATTAAAATTTTAACAACTAACCCAATAATATTTAAATACCAGCAATGTGTAAATGTTATTCATGTCATTTATCTCATGCATTGTCCTTGTGTTAAATCAACAGGTTTTAATTAAACAGGGCCTATGTGACCGAAATAGTTAGGTATTGTGGAATATATAAAGAAAATATAAAACGTAATTAAATGCTATATTAAAAATCACATAGCTTGTCATTCTTTTAGTTATTTAATGTTTCTTCTTTGACAAAGTATGAGGCAGAGCAACTTAGACATCTAACAGTCTTAGATATCTTGAAATATAGGGGGCTCCTCAATCTGTTTGTCTATAACCAATTCTCAAAACAAAAATGTCCAACGATGTACATGATAAAATGGAATCTCTTTTTACAGAAGACAAAAGGACAACATGGAGAAAATGGGCCAGCAGTACAAGCGAAAAGGAGATATAAACGTGAATGGGTGAAATTTGCAAGACCCTGCAGAGAGGAAGAAGACAACTCGAAAAGAAACCCCATTGCCACAGTAAGTCCTATGAGCAGGGGCAGTGTGAGTTTTTAGAATAAATGTATTAGATGTAAATTAAAATAATATGGTCATTCCAACTAGCAAACTGCAGATTTGGGAGTCCAAAGAATAAATAACCTGATATCTACAACCAAAAAAATATAAATAATTATAATAATAAGAGAGGTGGAGAAAGATAAAGGAACTATGGTCTCTAGAGTAATAAAAAATAATTAAAAGACACATGGACCAATTTCAATGGATAAGCCTTATTTAGATCCAGATTCTAGAAAATAGAAAAAAATATATGGATAAGGCCATTAGAAAAATGGTTGGGAGTCAACATTGGGTTGACCATGTATTCTTAATTGTTGGAGCTGGTTGATAAACTATATCGGGTTCATTATACTATTCTGACTTTATATATCTTTGAAATTTTCCCTATTAAAAAGCTTAAAAATAATAATAATAAAAGCAATACATTTTAATTCATATTTTTAATACTTGCCATGTAATTCCCTTCCCTTTTTTCTCTCCAGCTCTCCCTATTTAAACTAAAATAAATGTCCTTTTTAAATGTTAACTGTTAAGGAAGGGAGCATTCAGAAGTACTCTTGTCAATATTAAGTGTCTCAGAAGTACTCTTGTCAATATTAAGTGTCTCTGACTTTCTCTCAACCTTTTAACATCACATGGTGGCCACAATCTCAGCAAATGTTCTAAAGCCAAAATATTTAATGTATATTGGTCCGTGCTAGTCAACAGAAGCAACAACAACTAGAACAATCATATTTCTAGTATCTACCTAGGTAAAAAGTAAACAGCACAGTGTCAGAAAGAGTGAATGAAATGAACAGATGACTTAAGACTATAAAAGTGGTAGATAAAGAGGGAAGGAAAAAGCCTGAGTGATGATCATCTTAACATTTTTGGGTATTTTTGGCTGCAGATTAGTTCAGATTTCCACGTAAATCAGAAGATTACCTACCGAATTACTGGAATGGGAATTGATCAGCCCCCTGTGGGAATCTTTGTTGTTAACAAACAAACTGGAGAAATTAACATAACAAAAATAGTTGATCGTGAGAAAACCCCATATTTCCACGTAAGTAGCGTCTTCAACATTGGGTACCCTTTCCCCCTCACACACCGTGGCTTTAGAAGATGATACTCTTGTACTGGTTAATTTAGAGGGGAGATCAGTGCATGAATCAATCCACCAACAAATAACATTAGTCCCTCGGCAAAGAGCCTCCACGTATGGCCATGCCCCTGGAGGAACAGGCCAGGACGTGCCTGAGTGCTAAGCTGCTCTCATGCAGCGTGTCAAGGGTGTCAGCCTGGGGGAAGGGGCGACTAGCCCAGAGGGTCTGCCGGGAGTGGGCACTTTTTCCTACTTTGTCTACTTTTTGGGGAAATATTTTTCTCCTTTGCACAAAAGTTCTATACATGCCAGGGCAGGATCATAGTATGCAAATTAAGTTTGTTGAGTGAGAATTAACATTTTCCCTTTTATTTCTAGATCACATGTCACGCTCTAAATGCCCTAGGAAAAGATGTAGAGAAACCACTTATATTAACGGTCAAAATTTTAGATATCAATGACAACCCTCCAGTATTTTCACAAAGTATATTCATGGGCGAAATTGAAGAAAATAGTCCTTCAAGTAAGTCTTTTTACAGTACCTACCACTTCTAATTTTTTTAAATTTTTCAAATGCAAGTGTCACTATAGCACATCATTTTTTATAAGCTAATTTATTCTTTGTTTCATCAGTTTTCCAGAAAAACTCATAAAGATAACCTGAATCTTTTTTCTAACATTTGTAGCTGAGCTCATAATTCACTTCCATTGTCTTTCTAGGTGTGATTCTGCTATGAGGTCGATAGTACCTCATTCTATACATACAAGTTACATGAGTACCCAGTAGTCACAAAGCTAAAGAGGTGGTCTTAGGTAGCCTGGGTGCATCCTCAGGGCTTTTTTAGGTTATAAGGGACAGACAAGCACTCACATTACTTGGATAATCTGGGGAAAAAGGAGAATCATAAGGCCATCTATCAAGGGAAGAAATAAAGACAGAAAATACACTCAACCCCAGCACAGCCAAAGCTTAAGGAAAACTGGAAGATTTTTATGGAAGATAGTACAGTTCTACCTGATTAAGAAAGCAAGTGACATGTAATATTTTTTGAGCATACGTATAGTTATAAGATGTTAAAAAACAAAGATTAATTTGAAATTGTGCTGAATACTTAATGTGAATATAAGATCAATGGCTATATATTCTTTAATGAACTTCTGTATTCCTAGACTCACTGGTGATGATACTTAATGCCACAGATGCAGATGAACCAAACCATATGAACTCTAAAATTGCTTTCAAAATCATCTCTCAGGAACCTGCAGGCGCACCCATGTTCCTCCTTAGCAGAAACACTGGGGAAATCCGTACTTTGACCAATTCTCTTGATCGAGAGGTAAGGCAAGGCACTTGGGAGCATTTGAAAGTAAAGGATTTTATTTAAGAAAGTCAAAAGAGGTGACTCTGTTTTACCTGAGTATGAAAAGAGAAAGGAAAAGAGGTTCCCAATACCCAACTGGGCCAATCTAGGGAAATTGTTTGCATTCTAATGTGATTCCAGTGGGATGGGAGTATACTTGGCACCTGCACAATCAATTGTACCCTCAATAAATAAGTATCAGTATACCAGTGGGCACTAAAGTAGGAGAGTAAAAGAAGGCATTGGCATACATGGACAAAGACCAACTGTGACTAATTCCTCATATGATGGAGGAAAAGGAAATTTCATAGACAAAGGGAAAATTTTCTATCTGGAAAAAAGCCTTCTCTGATGTCAACACTTTTTCTCCTGACTTCTTTTAATTTTACCCCCTGCTTCCAGAACACTAAAGAATCTCCCTCCTCTCCCTTCCCTCTCATCCTACCACCACACCGCCATCACCATAGACTACCCCATCATACTCCATACTACTTTTATACAAATGATTTTCTGAGTAGACCGACAGGAAAACTCTGTAAGTGAGCTTCCTTCTGATAAGCATCCCATCATCATCACTGCCCATTTTTGTTCTAACTGTACTTTCTTGGCCTTAGAAGCTCACAAAAGGGAAAATCTGTTCTGGCCCCTTAAAGACTTCTACCAACCATCCAGAGCCCCACGTACCTCCTCTATGATGAATAGTAAACAGTGCACACGATCCAATAAACCATGAACTTGAATATTTTCCCCCCCTTACTCATAGGAAGTAGGTAGTTGTCATTCATATTTTTGGCACTAAAGATTAAATATTTTTCTTTCTTTACTCCAAATTTAGCAAGTTAGCAGCTATCATCTGATTGTGAGTGGTGCAGACCGAGATGGAGAGGGCCTCTCGAGTCAATGTGAAAGTAGTATCAAAGTGAAAGATGTCAATGACAATTTCCCAGTGTTCAAAGAATCTCAGGTACACCCTTCACTCCTTCAAGAATAATTTTTATATATGTTTTATTTTATACTTTGCCAACTTAATTCAGCATTTCCCCGCTTACTGGCTTCTATTTAAGTTCTCTGCACTTTTCTTTAAAAAAATAAGCTTTTGTAAAATATAAGAATTCAGTAACTGGCAAGGAAGCAACACAACTTAAGAATTAATGATTAATACCATTTAGTATAAATATAATCCCTTTTGATAAAACCTGACATTTAATCTTAAATTCTACTTCTTTCCTTTTTAGTATTCAGTAAGTATTAAGGAAAATACTTTAAATTCTGAGTTGCTTCGATTTCAAGTAATAGATCTGGATGAAGAGTTCACAGATAATTGGCTTGCGGAGTATTTTTTTACCTCTGGAAATGAAGGGAATTGGTTCGAAATACAAACTGATCCCAGGACTAATGAAGGCATCCTGAAGGTGGTTAAGGTAAGGTCTGATTTCCCTTAAGTGGCAAAAAGCATTCTCTATTACCCAAAACTATCATTTCTACAAATAAACTTTATGTACTTATTAATCATACCACTTCTTTCTAGAAAACTTAGAAAACACATAAAAGTAGATTAAAATTTTAAAAACACACTCATAGCCCCATTACTTAAGGACAGCCTTTTTTAACATGTTGATTTCTTTCCTTCCAAGCTACCATACTGTCTGTAGTAAACACAAACACACTAATATACACATATTTATAGGTGTGCCTGATTTAAAAACAAGAAAGTAAAACACATTTCTTGACTTAATTTCATCCCCTCTCTACAATTGAAGCTAGGAAGAAATACAAACACATGGAATTGTGGCTTTTGAATTTGTCAGCTTATTTTAAATGGATTATCTATAGTTGTCAAGGGAGTAAAGAGGCAACTTTTTCTAGAAAATGGGAATATATAACTAGAGCTACAGGATGAAAAATGAGTAATTGAGTAAAGTTTCCATTTTATATGCTTGGCTGCAATAGACTCCCCCACACATGCGCGTGCGCACACACACATACACACACACACGCACACACAGAAACCACCAACCGGAATAACAGAAGGATATTTCTGAGTGCTGGCCAGGTAGCTCAGTTGGTTAAGATTGTCATTCGGATATGCCAAGGCTGCAGGTTCGATCTCTAGTCAGGGCACATACAAGAATCAATCAATGAATGCACAAATAAGTGGAACAACAAATCAATGTTTCTCTCCCCCCACCCTTCCTCTCTCTAAAATCAACCAATAAATAAAAATTTAAAAAGAAAAAACAAAAGGAGGGTATTTCTGCCTGGATAGTGTATAGACTAGAAAAAATAACCACTACTTGAGGACATTGGTTGGAATAAGATAGTGGAGCTTCTTTCTTTAATTTCTTGAGTCTAGCAGAGTAATAGACCCATAGTATCCCTTTAACAAGGAGATTGCTGAATCCTGGATTGCTTTTCAGAGTGGGCTACAGCCAGCCTCAATTGCAAGAGTTCTGTCATAAACTCCCAGTAGTACCTAAGAATGAGATATTCCCTGTCTCCTACATTTTGGCCCTAGAAACCTGGGCCTGTCCTTTCATTGTGGCATTTCCTCACAACTTACAGCCAGTCATCAAAGTCTGCCCTAGAACCTGTCCTTAAAATAAAGCCCTAGTCTCCCTTCTTACAGCCTTGCTCTAGCCCACCCTTGCCTCCTCCATACCATGTGCCTGTGAACCCTCTTGGTAAATGTCCCTACCTCCTGTTTCTACCTCCCTTTGTTCTCCAGCTGCCAAAACAATCCACTACCACGTTTTTCTTAAAACCAATATGGATCAGTTACTCTCCCCTGGAAAACCTTTCCTTGTCCCCCACTGGCTGTAAAAGTAGCCCTCAACCCTGACTGCTCGTTTGAATCACCTACTTTTCCTAGCCAGTGGGCATGTGAGAACTGTTGGTTCCCTCTCTACAAATGAAGTTAAAAAGAGACACAAACATACAAGAGATCTGTGGGAAACCCTAGTAGCGGTTCTTAAAGGCTCCTCAGGAGACTGTAATAGGCATCCAGGGTTGACGACCACCTGCTGGCCTTGAAGATGAGGTTCACCCTCCTCAGGTGAGGCCTCTCATCATTGGCGGCCAGCCCACTCTTCATCACTTTCTGTAATTCTGGGCATTGGCAGGTGCTCTCAGCTCTGCCTGAACAATTCCTGCTCATCCTTGAACACTGAGCTCACATGAAAAACTCTCAGAAGCCTTTCCTAACTCTCTCAAGGACAGGTATTCACTCTCTTATGCATGTAGACTCTATAATCTCTGTTACCAATTACCCCTTGTATTATAATGACCTATTTACACATTTCTCTCTTCCTCTCCACTAGGAAATGCTTGAGCCCATAGAATCAGTCATTGCAAAGTTAACACTAAAATCCAGACCTCTTACTATAATTATTCTCAGGAACACACAAATGTAGCCAAAATGAGCATTTCCTTATCTTATTACCCTCAAAAAATTTACTAGTGAATAGAAAAGGCTATCCTGGGATTCCTCAGCCTTTGATCCGGGCCACCTCCAAAAGAGGGTCAAACAAAGAGTTCTCATGCAAGACCATCTGCAAAGAGTTCTACAAAAAGCTGATGGGCCAGCCACTTGCTGCTTTACAGAGGCCTCTTTGCCAACCAAGTTTATGAAGATAGGTTACCTTTGCCACGTAAGAATTTTTAAAGTCAGAAAAGACATTATTGCACATGAATCCAATGACTATTTTGTGAATGGTCAGAGTTGCCATTTATAGGAATGTATTATGGGCCTTAATTTGTTCAGTTCTCACAACAATCTGATGAGATAAGGGATTGTTTTTTCAGAAGTGGAAAGTTGAAGAGCAGAGATATTAAATATTTGCCCTGAGTCCCACAGAGTGTAAGTAGCAGAACCAGGATTCAAACCATACTGCCATAACAAATTTGGGTTCTTTCCACTGCACCACACAGCTTGCAGGAACTATAATGATGTTTTGCTAGTATAAAAAGATGTATCCTGCTCTGTAAGTATCATCACCAAACTGAGGGTTCATGAGTTAAGAATTCTAAAGATTTCTCTATCTCAACATTACAGTGATTTCTGAAACTATTTTGCTATTTCTGTTTCTATTTATAAAAATAAAAGGATCCGTTGTAGCATATACATTAGAGTTGTCTTGTCCTGTTATGGGTATGCCAGGCCATATTTTTGTGACACTTCTTTTCTTCTAACTTTATTTTTACTCTAGCCTCTAGATTACGAGCAACTACAGAATGCACAATTTAGTATCGCTGTCAAAAACAAAGCTGAATTCCACCGATCAGTAATCTCTCAATATCGAGTCCAGTCAACCCAGGTCACAGTTCAAGTTATAAATGTGCAAGAAGGAATTGCATTCCGTCCTGCTTCCAAGACATTTACTGTCCAGAAGGGCATAAGTAGTAAAAAGTTGCTCAATTACATCCTGGGAACGTATGCAGCCATTGATGAAGACACTGGCAAAGTTGCCTCAAATGTTAGGTAAGATTATTTTAATAATATTTTATTATTTCTTAATGTAGTTTTAATCTACAAATTATTACAAAATAACACCTAAACTATTACAGGGCAAGAATACAAAAATATACAAGGTGACCAACTTAAGAAGCTGGTAACTGGAGAAGAGATATGTAGCTAAATCGTTGGACGATATTGTACTATGAGCAAAGATAACATAAGCATAAGTTAAAGTGGAACCGAAAAGAAAAATGCTGTGGCCTGTCTAGACAGGTCAGGAAAAAGTTTCATGGAAACTGTCAATTGAGTCTTAGAGTAGAAGCTCACCAGAAGGCTATGGTGCAATGAGAAAGAAGACTATATACAAAGACATATATGCCTAAAACCTACGAGCACATGCAAAAGTAGTTACTGTACTATAAAGAGCAAGGACAGAGTTAGGTTACCGCACAGAGCATAAATTTGAAAAAACAGGCTAATACATACTTAAAGATTATAAAATACTGCTTGTCCATACTAATTTGTTAATTTTCTGCTGCTCTTTATAAAAGCATATTTCAATGCCTTATATTCAACATAAATGCATTAAATACAAAATGAGTCATTTTCATTAAATAGGCAATATTCCATATTTGAAAGAAAACTATTCTCTTTTTCTGTTGTAAACTAGATATGTCCTGGGACGTAACGATGGTGGTTTTCTAATTATTGATTCAAAAACTGCTGAAATCAAATTTGCAAAAAACATCGCTCGGGATTCTACTTTCATAGTTAACAAGACGATCACAGCTGAGGTTCTGGCCATAGATGGTAAGAAAAACATTTCAACCATATTTAGAGAAATGTCACTACAATTGTACTTAGTTATGAATAGATGATTATGATTATTTAACAAATTACCTTTATCACTAGATAAATGATCTTAGGGCCTTGGGTCTCAAGTCTGAGGCAGCTGAATCTAGAAGACTGAGCGTTCCAGCACCTCTGTGGAGTTTGTAGTACAAGTGAATTCTGTGTTCTGTCTCTGTGGTTTGCTTACGGTTGGGACAGGAATTTCTAGACCCACCAGAATTTTTGGTTTTGAGAAGGATGGATGAAGATTGATACTGAAAGCTTATCAGGGAAGCGCATCTCAAATGTGAGGTGCCTTTGAGTTGCTTATAGAACGAGTTCTTTATAGAGGCCTCGTGTGCTTATATCATTAAACAATAAGATCTTCTGGAATGTTTGAAAAATATTATTCATTGAGTGTACTTATTGCTCAAGGCAATAAGCAAACATAAAAATAAAACAAAACAACAAACACCAGAAATCACATTATCTGGGAAAACAACAAAAAGCGGGAAAATACAGAAGCCACTCAGTCCTACCACTAAGAGATTTCATTTTATTGTTTTTGATTGTCAACAAACAAATAAACTTTCTTCAATAAATGTTTATATGCTAGGAAACGAAAACAAATCATTTCTTATTCCAAATACTTTGGCTCAAGCTTTAGAAGTAAAAATCTTTCAGACAGTGCTGGGATCACAAAATAGGATGCACTTAAGAAAACTATTATTCTTACGTTGATTTCATTTGTCATCGGTGAATTCATCACCTTACAGGTCTTGGTTTCAAGCATATTAAATTAATAGCCAACGCTACAAATTAGAGATGCCAAGCAAGTTCATAAATTTAAATTTGCTTTTTACAAGATGTGAAGATCACAGTAGAATAACAGAATCTCTCTCATCAGAAAACACACTAACTTGACTGCATGCAAGAGAATTGAAAAGGTTCATTTTTTGGACAACTTGTTCTGTGTATCTTTTTAATTCTAAAATGTTTTCTGACAGAAAACACGGGTAAAACGTCTACAGGCACCATATATGTTGAAGTACCTGGTTTTCATGAAAACTGTCCAACAATTGTCCTCGAAAAGAGTGTAATTTGCAGCTCATTGCCTTCCGTGGTGGTCTCAGCTAGAGCACAGGACACTGATAAATATACTGGCCCCTACACATTTTCACTGGAGACTCAACCTCTAAAACTGCCAGTTGTGTGGCGTATCACAACACTTAACGGTGAGTAGTAGTACAGCTGCATCCATAAATCAAAGTTGTTGCTTCTTTTTGTTTCCAAAAGGATAAGAGAGCTCATGTGAGAGCAAGTTCTTTTCAAGAGCAATTGAAAAAAATTCTTTGCAATGAAGATGTCATCCTGGCCTCGTGAATTTCTTCTCTTTTCAGCAGAGGAAAGAAATTATACGATATGATGTTAGCACTATTTAATATTTTCTGGTTTTCGTGTGGACTCCAATTTTTTTAATATGTTATTTCTACCTGCAGAGCACACCAAAATAAGATTGAAGTCAGGCATCTATTTTATTGCAGAGCTGTTCAGATTGCTGAATGCATAAACTTCCTACTGGGCAGGCTGTGAACAGGCAGGAAGCTCTGGAGGGGTAGGCCTGCTCAGGGCTCACAGGAAGTGCTACTTAGTGTGTCACGAGTCAGGAATCCTGAGCACACGGACAGAAATTTGTAAGCCCATTAGCCAATGGGAAAGAGCTAATCCATCCTTCCTTTTCATCTAACCTTTATTATGTTCATTTTACATTTCCTATCTTTTCCAGGAGTCCCATAGAAACAGCCATTAGGCTTAATAAGAATCTCCTCCCTTTCTGAATTTTATAGTGACCTTCAGGCCACCTCAAATCCCTTGTAAATAAACTCACTTTTCTGAACCAATCTTGCTTCCAGTTATAAATGTGCTCTGTGGTGCCCTAGTCATAGGTATCAGTCATTGCTAGGCCACCAAAGGGATCTTGTTCTCCGTGGCCTTCTTTCTTAGGGCCTACTGACCCTGGTGTAAGGTTTTAGTTCCAAATTATGCATGTAGCATTTAGCTATAAATGGGTCTACCAGACACAAGGCCAATGAAAAGGCCGCAAAAGAAACATCAGAGAGAGACAGGACCTGGCACTAGACACACCTGCTAAGGTGAGGCTGGGCCAGACAACTGTGGTTTGGCTGGATGGACCAGGCATAACGACAAAGGTGGAGCCAAGACTGATTCAACAGTAGGCTGTACACCTGGAACTAATTAAAAATAATATTAAATATAAAATAAATAAACAAATAGATAAAGACTGATTGAAGCAACACAGCCCAGCAGCTACTGAGAGCTGCTGCGAGAGCCCACTTAGAGAATGGGGAATGGAGAGCAATCAATGGTCATGCGTCAGATAGGCAACAGGCCTTCACCAAAGGGAATCCCATACAACCAGCACTGGGATCATGGGATCAGGACTGACAGGAGCAGTTGAGGTAGCATCAGCCAAAGCAGAAATTCAGCCTTGGTAAGTCAAGCACAGAAACATGGAGTTAGGCGGAAGGGATGAAGTCAGAGGGCCACACAAGAGTCAAGGGGTTCATACAGACATACCGGAGAGCGAATAAGCCCCAGAAGAGGGACAGCTGGCATTTAAATGATGCCTGCCCTCCCCCTCTTTGTGGGGAAATTGAAGGTCAGACTGAGTCTTCGTGGGAGAGAACATGGCCCCATCTGGCAGAAGGACATGCGGCCCAGTTTACCCACCTGAATCCCTGGTGGCCCTCATAACTGCTCAAATCTCACCCTACTATTAGCCCCACTCTTTGTGACAGTGATGTCTATGGCAACTCTGGTTCTGTTAACAAAAATAAGTAGTTTTAAGAGCAAAAGACGCCTTCTACCACCGTTGATTTGTATGATTGTTTCTCTACAGCTACGTCTGCACTCCTAACAACAACCCAGCAGCACCTACCCCCCGGAGTGTACAGAATCTCCCTCCTAATTACAGACAGACAAGACAGGCAGTGCGAGGCTCCAGAGAGTCTGGATCTGGAGGTCTGTCAGTGTGACAACAGGGACACCTGTGCAGCCCCAGTGCCCGGGCCCAGGTATGGAGACCAGCCATCCGGGAGGCTGGGCCCTGCTGCCATCGGCCTTATACTCCTTGGCCTTTTGCTCCTGCTGTGTGAGTATGCCCGAGCTTCGTTCTGTTTTCCACGGGGTGTCAGCATTTGCAGAGGCCTTCCACTGCACGGGCAATGCATCTCTGCAATGCAGAAGAAACGTTCTCTAATTGTTTTATAGGCAAAGCTGGGGGGAAATGGTATTTCCAGGAAGAATCTGAAATGTTTAAAGTTAACATGTCACTTGTCAACAACCTGTATTCATACACAGCAAAGCAGGTCATATATGTTAGTCATGACCTATAGTCATTAATGTTAGACATTAGCATAAGACATAAGCAAGTAATAAAAAACGTTAGACACTTAGAAAACGGCACCAGAGAATCAATCAAGAGGGGGGGAAAAATTAAGCATGAACACTCTCTACACACTGCCAGTAATATTCATGATCAGAATAATGACTTTATCCATGAGTGAGACACTTTCTAAAATGTCTCTGCTATATTCAAGTCTCATGAGATTCTAAAATAAAAAGAGAACCTTGGACAAATGAATCTAGGAAAAATATAGGGTGTCCCCAAAAAATGTATACACATTTGAACCACTGATAGATCAATTTTGAAAGTGAAATGTATTTTAATAAACACTGCCTTCATAATTATTCCAAATATACCTTTTGGACGGACACCTTATATATAAAGTATCATAGGCTTTGAGCTTTACAACACACATTAATATATCATAGCCTCTGAGATGTTATTGTTTAATCCAACACTTCCTCAAAAGAGCTTACACACACCCTTTAAAGCGTCTACACTTAATATGATTAGGTTTATTGAACACATTTAGGGAAACTACACACATGTATTATTTTTCAATGGGAGTAAAATGTATTTTATTCAATAGGCAGGCTTCTAAAAAGTTGGGTTTAAATCAAAATCTTGTGAATCAAATCAGATTTTTAATTTAAAAGAACTCTTGGTAAATTCTTGTATAAATAAGAGAAATCCTTGATAAATTCACAATCACTTCCTTAATTTATTATAAACCATAGATATTTAGAGTTAAAATGATTTCTCATTACGGTCAAATCTGCTTCAACCCATTCATTTAAATATTAACTTAAGAAATATTTTTAAACCATAAAGTACAGAAAATTATTCCCCAGCCACGTAACTCAGTTGGTTGCAGCGTTGTCTGATATGCCAGATTGTAGGTTCAATCCCCGGTGAGGGCACATAAAAGAATCGACCAATGAATGCATAAATAACTGGACCAACAAATGGAAGTTTCTCTCTCTCTCTCTCTTTCTCTCTCAAATCAGTCATCAAACAGTGCCTATTTTAAGACAACAATATACATATCACAAGAAGGATCCTCTTTGCCTCCGTTAGTTTCATAATCATACCAAATTTTATTATGTTTAATTTACCAAATTTTATTTTATAGAAACTAGCTGTGCTTTCTATTCGACTTTCCACAAGTATTAAAAATATTTTATTTTATTTGTAACATTTCTGACAATTATCCTGTCAGATCATTTCCAAATGATTCAAATGTTTTGATATTTTGTTTTCCTTTATGCTAGTGGCCCCCCTTCTGCTGCTGACTTGTGACTGTGGGGCGGGTCCTATTGGGGGAGGAACAAACGCTGGATTTATCCCAGTTCCTGATGGTTCAGAAGGAACAATTCATCAATGGGGAATCGAAGGAGCCCAACCTGAAGACAAGGTGAGGATCCAGTTTGTAAAACATTTACTAGAGTAAAATTTTATTTATATTCAGATAGGGGCAGGGGTAACAGGGTATAAAAATAAGAGACTCCTCAACCCTCAAGTACCCTTGTGAGTCAGTGCTGAGATAAATGGAGACTTTTAAGACCTTAAATCTTCAGATGTCATAAAAATGGTTATTCCTGAAAGAATTTGGGTATCTTGTAATGTCACCATTTGCAAAGGGTGACAAAATCTGTTGTCATTTTAATGTATTTCTTTTTTGAACATGGTTTGCAGGAAATCACAAATATTTGTGTGCCACTTATAACCTCCAATGGAGCTGATTTCATGGAAAATTCTGGTAAGTGAACATCAAATTTATTTTTGAAAGTAATAGTGAGTTAAATAAGAAATATTGAAAAACAAGAAATGTTCTAAATCTTTTACTTAATAATTTGCATATATGTGCACATGCTGGGAGATGGTGCCATTGAAATGGCATTTTAATGAAACGGTTTATTTTTAAGATATTAGTCATTTCCATGGCCTAGCTCTGGCTTCAGTAAGTTCATTTGCCCACTGATGCCACCATTTTTAATATCTGAAGATTTGTTGCACTTTTTTCAAGCTTTAATAAACTGAACTATATCTCTCAATTATGAATTTTTTAATTAGAAAATATTTCATACATATAGAAAAATGTAAAGGAAAATATAACCAACACTACATACCCACCACCCAACTTTGACTATCCTTAACATTGGTAATATTTGCAGTTAAAGCCTCACATGCACAGCCTTGATATTCCTGCCCTTCTTCCTTCCCCAAAGTGAAGTTTCCTGATTTGAGTCCAATTACCAATTCTTATTTCAATCCTAATGGGGCAAGATCGCTTATGTTGTCATATAGGTGAATTTATTTCTTTGCTTTACCAAAAACTATTTTATTCATATTATCTCAATGCCACAACTAAGGCATAAACTAGAGGAACAGTGATGCCCAATATTAAATTTTAATATTGCCCAATATTAATGCCCAATATTAATTTTTTTCTTAATTCCATACTTAGCAATAGGTTGTTTTAAAATATCCAGCCTGCAAAATTTCCATGAGATGTCCTGAAAAATGTAACTGTCTGCCTTTATTGGTGATTCCAGTCCTCACCTGTTCTCCTATTATAACTACATAGCAAAAACTATATTAAGAATTGTCTAGAAAAAAGAACTTTCCATGAAAGTGTAATGTAAAAGTAGCAGGCAGAACAGTCACAACTCATTAAATTTTCCTTAGGCACCAAGACACCAAATTAGCATCTGCTAATTTTCATGATTACATTATACATGTTTCCTCTTTGGTTTTCATATTGAGCCAATATGACAGCTTCATTACCTTTTTTTTCCCTCTGAAAATAAGCAAGCATTGCATTAGAAGCTTTCCATGGCTGTGTGCTGAATATTCTGTATTTACTTTTCTGTTTCTGGCTGTTGTCAATGAAAATCCATTTACTTTGTATATTTTTCAATTAGTATGTTTCCAGGGCCGTTTCATCTGTTAATATCCTCTGTTATACTCTCACCTCCTCCGTTATTCTCACATAACAGGCTATGGGATATTCTTATCACCTTTAGTCATATAATTGTGTTTTCTCCCACTGATTTGCTTTACTTGATAACTGCTCATGGATATCAAAGACCAGTAAAAAATAAAATACAAATGAGATGTTACAGAATTTTCTCCCGTTTTCAGAAGTTTGTACAAATACCTGTGCCAGAGGAATGGTGGTAGAAGGAGCTTCTGGAATGGAAATGACCACCAAGCTTGGAGCAGCTACAGGATCTGGAGCGGCTATGGGATCTGGAGCTGCTGCAGGATTTGGAGGCACCACTGGAATAGGCTTCTGTTCTGCAGCACAGTCTGGAACGATGCGAACAAGGCACTCCACTGGAGGAACCCATAAGGAGTATGGCGAAGGAGCAATAAGCATGAGTTTCTTGGAGTCCTACTTTTCTCAGGTAATTTGGTGGAAAACTTTGTGGCTCTGAAATCTCATTTACATTAGAAGTCTTTTTACTTGACTATATTTCAGTTTTGCAGTTCATTGTTTTAAGAGCTTGTTAAAACATAACAAAAAAATAGGGGTTCTTTGCCGAAATAATATAGATAACCTAGGATGGCTGCCAACATTGGGCTGCTGGTCAAAAGGAAGAAAGGGTATAAATAGACACTAAGTGAGAAAATACAGCAAGTGGCACCTTATCCTTCCAACTGGAATAGCAACAGGCAGCAAAATCTTTTGCATTTCGGGATGTGCAGCAGCCTCTTTAGAAATACAAAGCAGTTTATTTTTGCATTTCTTATACCGTAAAGGATGTCAGAAAACGTGCATATATCTTTAGGAGAAAGGGCTATGGTATTCTTCACACTTTCAAAGGAGTCCATGTCCAAAAAAGTTGAAGAGCCGTTGAATCAATGACCCAAAAATAAAAGGGGGAAGGGATCTGATTGAAAATCAGATGCGCATAGAACCATAAAGGGACAAGGGTACAAGAACAGAGAGGACTTTGGGAGCAGGTTGCTTGCCTGCTGGTTGGTGTGTCACTAAAACAGATCTCCCATATAGTTTTGGTATCCAAACTGGTAAGTGCCAGGATCTTGCCTTTGTGTGAGCAGGTGAAGGCTGACACTGTATTTGAGGACAGAGTGGCAGGGAGGGCTTGTTTGGGATGAGGATTCTTGGGGTATTCTGAGGCGGTGTGAGCACTAGTTAAGGGACAGGCTCCCACAAGAGCTGCAGAGTCCAGGCAAAGGCCCCAGTCTGTGTGAGAGCTGCCCGATGGTGCACAGTGGGATGCCTTCCCCCTACCCTCAAACGCAAAGACATGCATTAATACACGTACACACAAGGACCCTCACACTTGGACCGAGGAGTCACCTCCAGGTTTCGTACATATTTGTTTTGTAGGCCTAAATCTATGTAAGTGCCTTCAAAATCAAGAATTAAAACATGAGCCTAGGCTAGGCCCAATTTTGAGGGAATGTCAACTGCACTACTCTCCAAACACCAGATAATGTCTGTAAGATTGTTGGTACAAAGACTATGTCTTTATGTCTACGGATTACCTAAATTACACATCCATGATCAAACCCTGAGTTCTATAAATGGTATTATATTCTTCAATCGAGTCTCTATTAAAATTCATTTTTCTACTTTTCTCCACCTTTAGAAAGCATCTGCCTGTGCGGAGGAAGACGATGGTCAGGAAGCAAATGACTGCTTGCTGATCTATGACAACGAAGGACTGGGTGCTCCGAGTTCCCCTGTGGGCTCCCTGGGTTGCTGCAGTTTTATTGCTGATGAGCTGGATGAGAGCTTTCTGGATTCGCTGGGCCCAAAATTTAAACAACTTGCAGAGATAAGCCTAGGCCTTGATGACAAAGCCCAACAATTTCAGCCACCCACCAACAACAGCGGTTCTGGGATTGGATCCTGTGGCCATACTGTAGAAATCCAGCACTCAGAACCTTCTAGGTGCCAGACCTTGTCAGGAGGTCAAGGAGCTTGTACTCTGTCTGCTTCTGGCTCTAGGTTCCAGACCTCATCAGGAGGTCAAGGAGCTTGTGCTCTGTCTGCTTCTGGCTCTGTCCTCCAACCAGCCATTTGCATCCCTGACCCTTTGCAGCAGGGTAGCTACCTGGTAACAGAGACTTACTCGACTTCTGGCTCCCTCGTGCAACCTTCCATTGCAGCCTTTGATCCACTTCTCACACAAAATGTCCTCATGACAGAAAGAGTGATTTGTCCCATTCCCAGTGGTTCCAGCCTCTTACAAGGGTCGACTGAGCTACGAGGATCGTGTAATATGATCTATACAGAAGATCCTTGTTCCCGTCTGATATGACCAGAATGACCTGGAATAACATACTGGCCACATAAGGATACTTGGACCAAATTATCCATAGTAGCATAGCAAGACTCACAATATCGGTCTCATTTGGCATTTACTTGCTACTCTCATAAAGTGATCATAATTACAGTTGAAACTGACTAGTTCATACCCCCAAAGTGAAGATGTTGCCACTCTTAATTCTTCAATACCATTCCAGTGGCAGTAAATTTTAATGTTTTTCGAAGAATCTTAATATATTAGGTAGGAAAATTTCCTAACAATGTTTATACTTCTACTTCTGCAGTGCCAAGGAAAGGTGTTTATCATTTTAAAATGCAATGCACTTTTAGTAGATTAAGCACTTGGAGTCAAGAGCCTAGTTCTTGTGTCTGTCACCTTTTCTTATATCATTGATAATGATGTAAGAATTATGAGGCGTTTGCTATAGCATTCTGAGCTGCTCGGGAGGGGAAAAAAGAACTAGTCACAGTTGAATTTTTCCGTCTTCTTGGTGCTGGGAGACCCTAAGTGCATCTTTTGCTTATGCTAAGGGCTGTCGGTTTACGCATTAAACTTGCTACATCTATACGCCTCATATTCTAACAATAGGACAATTTTACCATAAAACATTTAGGAAAGCTTAGTATGGTGTAAATAGTATTTTGGGTTTCTTTAATCATCTTGAAATGTTTTACGCTGAGCTCCTTCCTGCACACTTCTCAGTAACAAATCCTGTGTTAATAGTTTAAAATGCTCCTTATTTTTTAAATGTAGGCGGGTAGATATAATTTACAGATGACATGCCATGATGTTTATTATGTTAACAATGTCTACAGACTTTGTGGAAATACAAAACATGGCTTTTCTCGTAAGCAAAAGGGGCCTCTGACTAGAATAATACAAGATGGAATTTGTAAATATGTATTATAAGCAGTATTTCAGGTCAAATAGGACATGAAAAGGAATTACCAGGAGCATCTGGGTGTTTTTTTAAAGCCTCATTCCTTTTAAATAAAACAGCTACAGCAAAATAATTCTTGAGCATAACAATGTTAAGTTAGTGGAGGTTTAGGATCTATTATTTCACATATGTTACCATGATAGCAATGCAGTTCTTCGAGTCATTTCTGCTCATTCAAGATCTTCAGCCTTTAACCCATAGAGACCACCTCACCTGCTTATTAATAACATCGATAACGACGTTATTGTCTTAGCTGAGTCTTTGCAAAGTCATTGTCCAGCTCCATTGTCTCTAATTGTATATAAAATTATCCTTTCTTTTTTTTTTTTGTCATGTTCAAAACTGATATTTGTTTTTTCAGATGGAATGAGAAGTAATAAAGTGTTTATGTTTTAACCCAGAAGGGTGCACTCTTGAGGATACCTCGAGGAAAAGAGACCCCCTAAATGTCCTACGTCTAGCATTCTTCCATCTCCCAGATGACTATCAGGAAGGCACGTGCTAAGGCCCCCTGAGCTGTGCAGGCAGCCTCTTCTTCCAAGACAAGGCTGCTGCTGTAATAAGGCCCGCATTGCACTTGTCTTGAGTTGAGGGGCACTTGACCCCATGCAGCAGCCTGCCGGATCTTGCTGTTACCACTGGGCGCCTCTTCTCTTGCTTCTCAAAAAAAGCTTTCTCTGGAATCTAGCACACACAGTTGAGCTGTGCCTCTGTTTATACATGAGTTAAATTAAGAGTCATAACCCAGAAGGGTGCAAGTTCTTATTCCAAGTTCAAAAGTGTACTCAGGATCCTCAAAGTATTTTAACTTTGCGTCTCAAAACACAACTTATCAGAGAATGGGAATTTTGCTGAATCGTCAGACTGCCGAGGAAACAAGGCCATAGCAGTAAAAGTTATATAATGAAATAACTGAAATTAACTGTGTTCTGAAACAAAAATAGATCAGTCTTGTTTAGGAGGACCTAAAATTGATTTGCCATGTAAAATTTAATTCAAAGCAAAAATGTATCTGTATTTTTTCAACAAAAATAAAAATTGTTTTAAGCAGAAAAAAATTTTAAAACTGTCTTTTTACTTGATGTATCATCGATTTTAAATAGTACATATTCCAACTTTAATAGTATAACATTGTTATAATAAACCTGTTCGGCAACAAAATTTATGAGTATTTCCTTAACCATTCACTAAAAGCTGAACTACTCTCTATAATTTATCTCTATAATTAATAGTCATTTAAAAATATTATATAAGAAAGTGACTTCCATATATGTTTTTATCAGTATATTACATCTTTTCCAGCTGATACCTATTCTGCATCCGCCCAGGCAGGAAGGAAATACCTGGAGGTTCAGAATATCTTCTTCGGGTGGATCCAGATGATGCTTTATCTCATTTATTATTTGGTAATTTAGAATTGTCTTTCAGACAAAAGTTTTGACATCTTATGATGGCTCAGAGAGAAAAGCTGGAATAAAGAAAAGGTAAGATTTCCAGCTTAACATGATGAAAAATATATTCCATGGCTCTGGTGGTAGCAGTAGCCACAGTGGTGGGTTTACTCCCCAGTAAATACCTGTTACTTTTATGTCTTTTTAAAAAGAGATGCCACAAAATAAGTCTCTTCAGAACTTCGGATCTTGCTTCTGACTGACCTTCCTCATCTTTATATGCATACTTGGACTTGGGGTCTGGAAAGCATAAACCAGATTAAAGTGGATGTTGACTGGAGAAAAGTGGATGGCTTAACTCAGAAGATCCAACTCAATGCCAGGAAAAGTGAAAGCCATGTAGGTAAATTCCAAAAATATTACCATTTTCTCCTATTCTTAGAAAATTCAAGGAATAAAAATTTTAACTTTCAAAAATCACAGGTGTCAAAGGAATACATTCAACTGACCAGCTTCAAAGCAACTAACAATTCAGAAACAAGTAAAAGTTCAGGGTCTTTCCTTCTGGTTCTTGGCAATTCAGCATTTTCTCAGCTCCTTTACTGGATGTCCAAAGAGCAATGCTAAATCACAGATTATATGGCTTAACATTTGTTCAACAACATAGTTTGGAATTGTTTTATGTCAGGGGAATAACTGATTAGAAAACAAATCATTTAAATTCCAGGTGATGGAAACGACACGTTTTCCATGACAAACACTGAAATTCCTTCTGCTTTATCTGATCCAGATTACACCAAGATTCCCTCCACGACAGGACATCGAGACGCAGCCCATTCTAGGTTGGTGTTTTTACTTTCTCTCTCATTTATACATTTTTTGTGGGTTTTTTGTTTGTTGACAAATACAAACCAAAAATATCGAAACATAACACTGATGTAGTTAAAACTCAAGAGAGCGATGGTCTAAAAGAACAAGTATAAATGAAAGCAGTTACCAGAGTAGGAAGAAAGGAGACAGGGTGAGGGCTACCTTTCGGGTGGGCAGCAGAGCTACATGTTCTGATTTAATTCTTAAAGTAACCCTAAGATTACAGTCATGAAAACAGAGACTCAGGAAAAGCAAAGTAACTTCCTCAAGGTCGGACAATAATGAGACACAAATGTAAAGATTAATCTATAGTTATTCAGCACTACTGATAATTATTGCTCTCAGAATGATCTGTTTACTTTAGCACTAAAACTTGAGTAGAACATGAAAATTTGGAGACTACAAAGAGAACAACGAAAGTGTTTTTTTTTAATTTAGGAAGATTAGAAATCTAGGTATAATTCTAAAGGTTAAAGAAGCAGTATAATGTAGGGATAAAGATTAAATAAACAGTATAATGTAGGCATATAATGTAGGCATACAGACACACACACACAAGGGTGGGCAAAGTAAGTTTACAGGTGAGTATGCAAGGCAGTTTATTCTTGCATTATTATTTATTATTATTTATTATATTCCATAGGAACAACTGTAAACCTACTTTTGGCCATCCCTGGGAGTGGGGGAGAGAGAACAAGGAGTTCTACATCTCCCTATTTATCTAACATTGAGAGACAGAAATACACAGGAAAGGATGTAAAGATAAAGGGATGGATTAAAAGAATGCAAATACATGATTTGTTGCTATTTTGAAGTATATGTGAGGTTACTTTTCAGGGCAAAATGACCAGTTGTCTTTCACATTTAATAACAAAACAAGTTAGGTAGATGTCATGGAATCTCTTTTTCAGTAAACTCCTTAAGAATAACTTTGACAGTGCACTTTTTAGGCGAGGTTATGTGACGTGTCTAGATACAAAAATAACTTTTTAAAAATTTTGGTATTTGTATATATTGTGAAATGATCACTGCAATAAGTCTAGTTAACATCCATCAACCTACATAATTACAAAAAAATATTTTTTTTCTTTGATGAGAACTTTTAAGATCTGTTCTCTTAGCAACTTTCAAGTATGCAATTCAGTATTATGAACTATAGTGACCATGCTGTACATTACATCCCCAAGGTTTATTTATTTTATAACTAAAAGTTTGTATCTTTTGACCCCTTTCACCCATTTTCCTACCCCCCACCCACCCCTGGTCTCGGGCAACCCCCAATTTGTTCTCTGTATCTATGAGCTTGGTTTTGTTTTGTTTTTAAAAATAATAACTTTAAATGGATCCATTCATCTTCATTTTTCCATGATTTGTGAAAAACAACACATTTTAACAACTACAACAACTATTTTACTCCTTAAAGCCAGCTCCATTCCTCCTTTACTCCCTTGAAGTACATGGGATCATTGTATTTTTAACTTTATGCCTCAGAACATCTTTGATGTTTTCTGTGTGCTGAATTTTTCATTATTAAATTATCAAGCAGGAAATTTCATGTGAAAGCACAGAACATCAAATTATGCTAATATAAGCAAAACATTGATATTGAAAGAATATGTATGTCCTTATTTCTCAGAAGGCACAGGAAGTATTTATATTGTTTCATAATCAAGAGAGGATTGCAAAAAGCTTCCTTAATTAAAAAGCAGTACAGAATCAGGTAATCCCATATTTATTTAAATGGTATAATGACATGGTTTTCACTCCGGCACGGAGGCATTTTTCACTAAGCCAAAAATGAGTATCTAAACACAAAATGTGAGATTAACGTCAGTCGTGTCTTCCCATGTCCCCATGTCCAGCTGACTAGTACTGATAATAAGATTTCTATGTCCCTAACTAGGAGGTAAAACCCACACAAACATGCATGCACACATATCTGCCTCAGGTAACCGTGTAGCTTGGCTTAGCCGAAGCGGTGTCTCTCCATCATCAAATCCACGGACCAGGCATTAATGCTTAGTGCGTGCTGCAGATACAAAGTTTCTGCATGCAAGGAGTCTGCTCTCTAGATTTATTATTCAAAAGAAAAAAGCCACCTGGATTTGTCACCTTTCTTTAGGTAAAGCACAATGAAGAGGTCCTGTCTGACTAAACTTTTACTAATTCTCACCCCGGGCTGACATTCCCAACTTTTGATTAGTTAAAAAATGTGTAATAGGAAATGGAAGTATTAGTCAAAGGTACAAAGTTTTGGTTTTGCAAGATGAGCAAGTCCTAGAGATCTACTGTACAGCACAGAGCCTACAGTTAACAATATTGTATTGTATACATAAAATTTTGCTGAGAGGGTAAATCTTACGTTAAGTGTTCTTGTCACAAAAATAGTAACAGCAGTAAGACGGTCTAAGGAAACTCTTGGAGGTGATGGATATAGGTTTATGGCATGAATTGTGGTGATGATTTCATGGGTATACACTTATCTCCAAACTCATGAGGTTGTATACATTGATTATGTACAACTTTTTGTATGTCAAAAAAGTATTGTGTAATAATTTCTGACAATACTGGCTTTTCTGCATCGTCCCTCTGCCTCTCAGCTATTATAAATTACTACGGGATTTTCCTCAGAAGATGTTGTATGGCTGCTAATAGTTGAACTCTAAGTTGATTTTCTAACTACCTACTTTTTCCATATACACTTTCTTGGACCCTGGAACTGTCCTTTTTTTGTGCTGGTCTTTGAATATTCTTTTAAAGATGCAAACCAACAACAGAGGCATATGCTGCCAAGATGACAGAAGATCTTCTCCTCTATGCAACACAGACTCCCTCGGGGCCTCCAGGACAAGCCAACGCAAGCTATTGCTAACTTAGCCAACCGAGTCTGGGTAGAATAGGATATCTCCACTGAAAGAACAAGTCAGGAGATGTTGGATATTTTGATAGGAAACAATGAGCTGTCAGGCAAAGAAAACCTGTTGAAGTTTGCAGAAAATCAAAACTACTACAGGAGGACCTAAGAGAAAATTTTAAAATCTCATTCTATCTATTAGTCAATCAAAAATAATGGTATGTTATACATATTTTAATAATTAACAGAAGATAAGCTTGAAATGTTTTTTTGTTTGGCTTGGTTTTTTTTGTTTGGTTAGGTTAATGGTTAAGAGTTCAGGCTTTGGAAACAAACTGCTTGAGTTCAAATAGAAGCTTCCACCACTTAACTAGCTGTGTGCCTTTGGGCAAGTTACCTCTTTGCGCCTCTTTGTAATTTATAATTTAAATCTTCACAACGAACTCAACTCAAAGAGTGCTGACATCCAAACAACTGAAACCCATACAGACTCAAAACATCTATATTATCTAATCCAAAGTCTACAGATACTTAAAAACCAGGCTGAAAAGTACTTGTTGATCAAAGGCAGAGTTAGGAATTGACTAGGCGAATTCTCTTTCTGCAGCTCTAAACTGTGACTGTAACATTTTCACTAATCTTTTGCCTTAGCCATAGGCTTGTTCTGTCTAGTCTGTTCTGCCCTGGAAATTCCTCTGACTACACAAGCAAATAGAGATGAACAGCCAAACTCATGAGAATCACCGCTGCAATTTTCAGTTGCAGAGTGCAACGGGCAGAGTGGGAGGCTTTTCCCCTAAGAGTTCTAATTATGCTATTTCCACCAAGTAGAATATGGCAGCCAGGTGGCTTGAGGGGTGGTGGATTATTTGTAAGTTAGCATGAAAGGAATGATGCTATTGGCCCAACCTCCAGTAAGACACAATATTAGGTAATGCTACTAGGATAGCAATTACTGCGCGCACACACAACAATGACCATGCTTTATGTTCAGTTTCTGTATGATTTGTGGTGCCAAGTTTCTGGCCAAGTGAAAAGAGTTTTATTTGCAAAAGCTAGTTAACCCAACATAAAATGAAAGGAAGTGAAGTTTGTCTCTACCTTTGCATGTATTTTTACCTTATATTCTAGAACATGATATGCCTAATGTTTTCATAATCACTACCTCCTGCTCCCCTTAAAAATCTGACCATAACTAGCTGATAAATTTTTTGTTTGATAACTTAATTCACAGTAACGTGTAAATCACACAAAGCACTTTGTTACTCTTCCCTGGAGTAAATATCTTTAATACTTAAAATAGCTGTTGACACAGAAAACATGGTGAAATTTTATTGTCATTAGGTCATAGGTGAGGAGGCTGAGAGTTTTGTGCTCAGACACTTTCCTGTGTCCCTCAAAACTCATATTTGGCATCCGTTCGTGTAGGACCACAGAGCACACCTGGGACTCAGGTTTCCCATTCTGATCAAATGACCTAATGCATCCAGGCTCTAAGAAATAAAAGTATATAAAATACTCTGTAGAACTTCCATCATCTTGTTATTCCTGAAAGCCAAGAAATCACAATCTTCCTTTAATTGTTTTTGTTTTAGATGGCTTAGTCATACTTCTAAAATGAAAATCCAAGGTATGAAGAACAATAAACCATACTCTGTGAACTCAAGAGTCCAATTATTAAAAATTCTGAGGCCTGGACTGATTCCCCACAGAGCCAAACAATAGAAACTCACAATGGCACTTTTATGAACCATAAAGCAATTCTTCACATGAGCTTTCATATGGATTTCACTTTGTTCAACTCTGTCTTCCCAGTAATACTGCTCTGCTTAACTTGTTGCATTGTCATCAAATTTACTGGTTATTTCAGATGAATGTTCTAATCTTAAAGCTAAGAAAGAAATACAATGATACACTCTCTTCCTTTCTCATACTCATAGGAGAATTAGTCACAAGAAGTCATTGTTGACTGACTTACCTTTATTGTAGCTGATTCTGCATGAAATGGGTGTGACTTTCTCCAAAGGTATGACGTTATTCAGGCCCAGCTGGAGGGGAAAAAAGTTACAGTAAATTAACAGAAAATTGCCTAATAAAATCAGAGGTCTGCTCTCAGAGCCTATAGTAATGTTCATTGTGATTTTTTAAAAAAAATCTTTAAACACAACTGTCCTCAGACAAGCTCGTAAGGGTCACTTTGTGATCATTAAAACTAAATTATCAAGGGAAATTTTTTCCCGTTGTTTTAGGGAGAAAGGAAAATAATTTTCCAGCTTAGAAGGATAGAAGGTAAACTATTTTTCTTCCCCCACAATCTTATTTGTATCAAAGTTCTGCTTAACTGGTTTGCTTAATGTTGAATATATTTCTGTCTGATAAATATCTCTATTTTAAGTGGGAACAAGATGAAGTAATGGAATTCAAAGTAGACCACTGCAAAAACAAAAAGAAAAAAATTTACAGTTCAAACAAACAGGTTTAAAAAACATTTTCCTGAAATGCTGACACGAGAGACATTTTGATTTTCCCCTTCATATCTGAAAACTGCTTCAGCATTCTAGTTCTCTGGGTGTGTGTAGATGTAACCTAGTTAATTATTATTTTCTATGTTAAAAGATTTTCAGTTACTTTGGCTACAAAAGTAAAGTTAGTACATAGAAATAATTTGCCATTCATATCTTATTTGGGATTCAAAAATAACAATGTTATAACTTTTGATCAGCATGGCTCTTGCAAGTGTGTCCTCCAAAGTAGTGATTCCCAGCGTTTTGTGCGAGACACCTGTGACAGACGACATTCACAAGGTCATGCCTTCCGGTGGACAAGTTTGCACGGAGGCTCCATTCACCTTCCAGGCTAGAATCTACCCTCCACCTCCAACCAAGGGGAATGTCAAAAACGTGAGTAAGGAACATCATGATTGAATAACTTTAAATGTGCTCTAATCATTTTAACAAGTACTGTAAATAATTCACAAATCGAATATTAACAAATTACTACATAGACTGGTATGGTACTGAAATAAAAATCGCCACCAAGATTAATTTTGAAAGTCAATTAAAGTGAGTCATTTAATATCTTCAAATCCTTGTTTGTACTTTAAAATGGAAACTGTTATTTATTTTTGAGATTCTGCTTCTCTCTGCTAAAGTCATTCTGGATCATTTTGAAAAAGGTCTTTAAAGCCAGTATTTTACTGGCACTTTTGCTCTCCAAAGCTACTGCATCACATCTATTGTACTTTCTCTGTCACTTGTGTACGTGCAAATGAAGACACCGTCAAGAAACCTGCACCCCTGTCTGTCTTCTGAGGGGTGTTTTCTGTGTATGTCCCCAAGGCCATTAGTCACACTGGGTCAGCATTACGGTTTCTGTCTGACACTGTGCGTAAACATTCCTGTGCCTGCTATAAACCCGCAAATCCTGTCATGCAGGCACTGAATTCCAGTCCCGAGCTGCTGTTAGCAACGGAACACTCCCCACCTCTCCTCCCCAGCTGCTGCTAGTTCCCTTATCTTTCCAGAAATTCCCATAAACAAATCCTAGGGTGAAACCAAAGCCAGAGGTGCATTCTGAAAGGTTTTTGGAAAATGGATTTGGGCAGATAAAATCGACATTCCCAAGTGTCCCACTCCCCTAATGAATGCTTACTTTGTTCCACTCCCAAGGGATTTTCCATATTGTTTATGGTTTTGCACTTTGTTCCCCTGTAAAGAAAGGAGTCTTAAAGAAGAGGAGGAGCACAGAAATGCCCTCCACTGGCCTCTGAGCTCCTCCCGCCCTGTGCTGCGCAGGCAGTCCGAGCGAGCCCGTCCTTTCAAAGTGGTGAGAGGGGTGCTGTCCACAGCGAATCAGGCCTCCCTCCCAGTACACCCCCCTCAGCTGGGGGGCACTTACTCACACCCTCCCGGGAATATAATAGCGTCTTGCTCTTTACCCTCATTTTACACACACACACACACACACACACACACACACACACACACACACACGTAACCTATCCTCCAAAATAACCTTGAAACTGTATTCACTTATTCATTCCCACATTCAAATAATATCTACTGAAGACCTTCAATGGCTCAGGCGCTGTTTGGGTGCTGGATACATAGCAGTCCACAGGGAAAACCCCCAGCCGTCATCTGTTCTAGTGAATGGCAACAGATAAGTAAATGCTTAGTCTTTTAGACTGTGCTGTGCCAAGAAGACAAATGAAGCAGGAAAGGAGGGTGGGGAGCTCTGGGGGTGGGAGTAATTACAATTTTTAAATGGGTGGTCAGGGAAGGCCTCACTGATAAGGTTGTATGTGAGGGGTGGGGAGTTAAGAGCAAGGGAGTAAACTTTGTGCATGTCTGGAGCAGAACCTTCTAGGGAAAAGAAAAGGAGTGCACAGGCTCTGAGGTGGAGCATGCCTGGCATGTTAGCAGTATCACGCTGTGATGTAAATACCTGATAACTCCCCACCCTTCCAGTAATATGCATGCAACACGGAGCCTTCGGCTAAAGGATTTTAGAGATCAGTCAGTAGGAGGGAGAGGCATTTCGATGGGACGTCAAGGCCTTGCTGAGGTTTCCGATAAAATTGTTGCTTTGAATACAACTCAACCCAGCATTACCAGTCTTATCACCTTTTAAAATTAGTAGGATGTATTTTGGAAAAAAAATCTCTTAAGATGTATTCAGCACTCTACTTAGATCCAAAAATAGAGAATTTTGTTTGCTGAGCCAAATCCTATTTTGCAACTATAGTATCTTCTAATTCTCCTCTGTTCCATATACAAAGTTAACAATTTCCTTAAGCCATTTTGATTCAGGGACTTTGCGATCCAAGCAGCCGGTTCTCATACATTGCCTCACAAGGAGCCTGTGGGAAACTGCTCAGTTAGACACTGTGACTCACTGCACAGAGCTCCCCCACTCTTTCAGGGCGTTGGCCTCTGTGGCTGTGCTTCCAGGGCTGACTGTTGTTGCCCCCAAAGTGTGGTGACTGCTCATTAAGGGTGTGCTGGTTTCTCTGTGCTAAACCTTAGGCTTGCAGTCTGCTGGGCTTTCATTATTACTCTGTAAGTACTAGCTCAGAATGGCAACAAAGCTTTCCCCCCCCTGTTATTAGAGACCATCCCCCACCCCCAAGTGGGCCAATGCTCCTCTCTCACTGCCGGAGGTGGAGGTGACTCTTGGTCCATCTAACTGGAGAACCCATGAGAATCTCAACATCCTGACTCCTACTGTCTGAGATATCACTCTTGCCTCGGTTTCTGTGGAAAGGGACCACGCATGGCTCCTCCAGATTAAAGAGAACAATCTTCCCCAATTCTCCACACCTGATGCCATACACTGTCTTCCCAACTGGCCCTCGCCAACTCCTCTAGCTTTGCCCTATCCATCTTTCCTGCCATACTCGACTCCATGTATATCCTGGATTAACACCTCTTAACTATCAACCAGGCCACTTTGCAACCCTGACTCACACCCAACATCCGCTGTTCTTCTCCTGCTCCTGGCTGCAGTGTGGTTGGAGAAAATACACATGTACAAATCAACATATGTGTGCACACACACACAATCCCAGTCCAACATTTTCTGACCAGATCCACTATTAACTTATCCGATGTGGATATTCCAAATATCTTTCCCTACAATTTGTTTCAACAAATTTTTTTTTTCTTTTTCTTTTTTTAAAATATATCCTTATTGATTTCAGAGAGAGGAAGGGAGAGGGAGAGAGAGAGTTGAAACATCAATGATGAGAGAGTTGTCATTGATCGGCTGCCTCCTGCATGCCCCTCACCGGGGATCGAGCCCGCAACCTGGGCATGTGCCCTGACCAAGAATCGTACCTCGATCTCCTGGATCCTCGGTCGATGCTCAATCACTGAGCCACGACTGGCAGGGCTCAACAAAATTTTATTGATCATCTAATATATGCTGGATACAAGGGGCTGGGCCCACTATGATTATGATGTGACCTCTGCTTTCAAAGTACTAACAATCTTGAGAAAGAGGGATGGGTGGCATAGCAGACATGGATGAAATAACCATAAGCCACAGTGTAATTGCTACTAGGCGGGTGTATGAATCACTGAGCATGACCATAGAAGGAAAAGAATGGAGGAAAAGGTAATAAACTGGATACAGAGAGTATGGGAAAAGAACTGAGGATGACTCTCAGGTTCCTGGCCTGGGGGCCAAATTGACACGGCACAGGAGGAAGCAGGAAGATTGAGCTACAGATGTGTAGAGGGGTGGGGAAACCTTTTTGTCAATATGCTGAGTTCGATATGCCTATGAAATTATTATGGTCATTTGAAGTCCCTATGAAATACCCAAATGGTAATGTCCCACATTTGAAGCTTGGGAGAGAAAGCTGTGATAGAGTTGCCCAATGGGAGTGGCTACAGATTCATGCTTGGTGCCAGGTAAGAAGGAAAGAACTCAAAAGACATAGGCATTTAACAGGTAGGCAGCGAATAAGAAATGAATTGAGAAAGAACAGCCAGAAAAACAGAAAATTAAGCGGCTGTTTCTGCCTCCTAAATCAATCTGCAATTGTGTTCTCCTAATTTTGAACTACTTACTAGACTTTTCTAATTGGATACTGCTCTAATATCTCAAATTCAATTTTAACACAAAATAAGCTTTTACTTCTGACTTCCCTTTCTGTGTCAATAGGATGAAAATAATGCCTTCTTTCACGGATAAACCTGAAACCCCTGACTCTTCACCAACAGCGTCTATGCTTTGAGTCCCTCTGTCCTGGCAGGTCACTGTCTCCTTCACAATTACTCTTCTTTTAAGAATCAGCTCACCACCCACCCACCCATACACACACACAAACACAAAGACTTCTCCAACTTCTGGTTCAAAGTGTGGATTAGGGACTCCCTTCTCTACAATTGCATTATACCCTGCATATATGTCTAACTGCATTTATAACAGTTTATAAGTAGCTACAGTTATATTATTTCATAATATAAGATCTATTTCATAAATTTTTGTTTCTTTGGATGCAGAAAACTTTATGTTTGTATCTGCAACAAAACACAAATTAAATATTTGATGAACAGGGACAAACTAAATGTTGAATAAATGAAGGAATACATGAGTGAAGCTAAACTAGAAAACAGATTCCTTCTTTCATCGCCCTTCTCACATCACCTAGAGGTAGTTTACATTTTTTTCTGTATCCACATATGCTTTATTAATCAACTTTCTATGAGTAACCCTCCTGACCATGATAACCATTTTTTTTTTTTTTGTATTTTAACAGCCACACATTTCTATCATTTGCTTCTCAGGTATTTCATAGGGTAGCAACCAGATTTGGCTCCCAACTCTTTGACATTAATTTTAATACATATACTTACTGAGATTTTCAGTGGAATGAAGTTATCAGAAATCATCAAACCATTAGCCAAGAACTGTCAATTTACAAAGTGATTCTAAATGCTGGAATGTATTGGGAGTAAGGAGGTCATGATAATAAATGTGTTGGTCTTTATAAAACTTTTTTTTTTTTTTTACAAAATTTTTGTTTCAGATAATATTAAAGGGTGGTATTAATAAACTAATCACTTGAAGCTTAGTTTCACCCATGTGTACCTATGGATTCTGCAAAGTATTCTGGGAAATATAGCTCAGGTTGACGTTTTGGATATAGCTAGATGCTAAAGTCAATTATTTGCACAAAGTATATTTTGAATTCATGCATTATAAGTACGCTTCTTAATAAAAGTACATTTACCATAATGTTCATGTAATTTAAAGGGAAACCTGTAAGTTAAATCTTTCACATGTTGTTAGCACTTCAATTTATTTTAAAGCAATCATTAATGCTTTGTTGGTGGCAGTCACGTTTGTTTTTGTGCAGAGATTTATGAAATAGGTTTACTCTCATCCCAGCAAAAAGGAGAAGTCATGAGCTAGACAACTAGCTGTGTGTCATTTGACTTTCAACAAGCCTCTTCAACTCACTGATTCACAAGTTTCAGAACTTTTAAAGAGGAATTAATTCAAAAATGACACACTGTGGCACTCTCAAAGCCTTGGAATAAATGTGTTATAGAAGGAATACTATCCTGAAACTGCCTTTGAGAGCCTCTGGGGGAGGTCAAACAACCCAAAAGAAGTAAAATTTGCATTAGCTATTTTTCATTCTGGAAGCTACAGTTTTCCTCATTACTAAACAGGAGCCAAAATCTTGATAATGAGGCATAAACACTTGCCTATAAGAATTAATTGCAAGAGCACTAACTTCAGATAGGTCTTATATATAGTTTCCTGGGATGATTTGTGACAGTGTTTTGAAAAAGCCTGCCTTGTTTAATTAGGAGTTTTCCCAGGGTGATGGGGAATGAGAATTATCACCGAGGTGTGCACCGCCCATGTCTGGCTCAAGAGGAAGGAGTGGAAACTAGAAGACATACTCCTGATTGGACTCTGTACCCCTGGCACTCAGCACTGGTCTGGGCACTGGAAACGGAATGGTAAGCCAAGCAGACCTCTTCCTAGATACTCAGTCCTCAGCTAGCTTAACCACCAACGTTTCAATAACAGTATGAGAAAAGTCACTTGGCAATTGTACTGGATCTGGCAATGGGCAAAATCAGAACTGGGGAGACAGATCCTAGGGGAACGCACTTTTGACCACAGAAGGAACTCTGCTCTTTTTGCCGAATTTTCTAATAGTAAATCAACTCTTTATATTTTTATAGGCTCTTCCATTACTCCAACAATAGTTAACCTTTCTTAGAAGTTTCCCAATCTAGTGCTGATGCTGGTGTTAATGTTTTTCAAGAAGAGTTCAAGTTAACATTTACACTTGCAATAATAATAACTATCCTTATAAAAGCTACCATTTATTGCACCCTACGTGCTAGACACTGCAGAATGCTTCGCATTGATTGTCTGATTTAATCTTTAGAACAGCCCTATGTGCTGGGCGCTATAAATCCAATTGGACAGATCTGGAAACTGAAGCACGGAAAGGTTGTCTAGGTCGGGGATTCTGACCTCTAGTTATGCTTTGTGCAAGAGATTTTGTAAATCGTATGGAAGAGTGTACTTGTCACCTTAACACTTCAGAGTTTTCTCCTAATCTAGTTAACAAGGGGTCACAAAACTGTCCATTTAGATCATCTGTGGTTCTTCTAATAACTGTTTCTCCATGAGCCAGATAAGATGCAAACCTGTTGGAAACAATTAAGGGACCTCGGGGAAGAGGTGAGAAGCCTTCTCGGAGACGTCCACCTGAAGTCCTGCTCCGGAACCTCCGCTCCCGGAGGGTGGGCACAGGTTCCCACGTCCCTCGTCTTTCTTCCCGCCACCTGGGCTCCGGGCCCCACGCGCAGTCACAAAGCGCCGGGCCTTTCGGCGGCCTGGGCGGCGGGGCCAGCTCGCCGGACACCGCGGGTCTCCGCTCCTGAGAGCTCGGACGGCCGAGGCCCGCCTGGTGGCGCAGAATCCCGGCCACCTCCTGGGAGGAGGGGACTGCGAGCGAGAGGACGGCGGGGCGGGGCCTGCCGCCCGAAGTCCCCAACGGGGCTGTCACGGCCCCAGGTGCGCGAACGCCTGAGGTCCGGAGCCACCGCGCGCCCCTCTCCTCCGCAGACTCCCCACCCCAGTGCCAGCAGCTCGGGCGACCCCGGCTCCATTTTCCCGCGGCGCCCACACCGGGGACCGCGCCTGGGCGGCCACGCGGGCGCCGCGGGGCGGGGCGGGGCGGGGCGCGGGGTGGGGGCCCCGGGGAGGAGCCGAGTGCGCGCCCGCGGGCACCCTGCGGAGCGGGCTGCGCGGAGCAGGACGAGCGGCCGGAGGCGAGGGCGCGGCGGGGACGGGGGCGCGATGGCCGGGCGCGCGGAGGGCGCTCTGCTGCTTCTCCTGGTAAGTGCGCCGCGGGTTGCGGACCCGGGCAGGCCCCCGCCCGCCCGGCCGCGCCCGCCCGGCGCTCCCTCTCTGTGCCCGGAGGTGGGAAAGGGCTGGGCGGGCGGCGGCGCGCTCGAGCCCCGGGGCTTCGGGAAAAGTGCCCGGGCTGAGCCGGCCGGGTTGGAATCTGTCCACGGTTCAGCTCTTGCCGCCGTGCCCAAGCCCTACTCCTTTTTTCCGTTGTGATCTGTGGGTGTGGAGGGCCCCGCAGCGGGGAACACCTTCCCTGGAGACCTGGGGCTTTGTTTGGAGCCTCCAGCTGGAAACATGGAGACAGATGGAGGCGGCGGCCGAGCCTCCTTCCAGGTTCGCCCCGGTTCCCACGGCTCCCCGGGCGCGCGCGCACGGCCGGGAACCGGACACCGCGGCAATACCTGTGTTCTTCGACTGCAAAAGCAAACAAGGCTGAATGTACTGTTCAAAAAATGTATTTTACAGAGTTTTTTTGTTTGTTTGCTTATTAAAGCCATGTGTGTGTTTTTAAAAATCACCCACACGAAGATAGTTTTGACTTAAAGCTTACAACGCTATTTTTAAAACAATTTCCTACTGTTAAAAATAACATGTAATAGTCTTGTGTCTCGTTTTAAAGGGTTACAGAAAATGAAAGTGTAGAGCCACAGTCAAGCGGGGTGTTCAGAGGTTAACCTTAAGGAAAAGGGTTTCAGCCGCTGGAAACCGGTGTTCATTCTCCACGCCTCCATGTCTTAGGCTCCAGCTGGATCCTAAACGATATGTGTTTTCTCTTTGTTAAAGGACTTGCACGTGATTTAGAAATGTACCTGGTGTATAGGGCTCTGCTAAGTGGGGTTTCATAAAGGAATGATTTAGATGATAATCCAGCAGGATACGTGCGGAGGGAGGACCGCTGCAGCCTGCGGGTCGGGGGGCTCGCGCGAGGGGCCCAGAGCTGGGGCACGCAGGTGATTGCCATGCCCTGTTTATCCATTTCGTTTGTGGTTGGGCACGTGGCAGGTAGACAGCATGCTGAGCCTCTTCTACTTAAACCACCCAGAGCTAGCCCAAGTCACTGAGGCAGCTTTCAGTTCAAATTGGTTATGTTAATAAAGCTTTTCTAAGACATAATTTTGAGGTTTTGTTTTGATCTCCAGCATAACAGAGCAAGTAATTCCCTCGTCGTGAGATTTCCTGGCAAAGGAAGGTAACAGGGCAAGCTAACAGGGCACCTGGCCCCCTTTAGAGTTAAATATCAAATTCCTTTCCTCAAAGGAGGGAAATCACCCTTTATCCTCAAATGATATAACAGGCAGGCCAGTTTAAATACAGTTGGAGAGAGAGAGGTAAATAAGCATAGTTTTTACTTTAGCAATTTCATGTTTTTACTTCAGTTTGGCAATAATTGTTCTTTAAAAAGTGATTGTAACTGCCGGGACCAGTGTGACTCAGTTGATTGGGCGTTGTCCCATGCACCAAATGGTGGTAGCCTGTTTCATTCCTGGTCAGGGCGCAGGCCTGGTTTCCGGCTTGATCCCTGGTGGGGGGCGTGCAAGAGGCAGCCGTTCACATTGATGTTTCTCTCTCAATGTCCCTCTCCATTCCTCTCTAAAAATCAATAATATATATATATTTCAAAGTGATTCTAACTGAAGCAGAGCAGAATTCTGGACAGGTCTTCGTATTTTCTACAGCACATTTTGTGATATAAATTAGAATGTATTTATTTTTGCTCAAAGAGCAGTGGGCAGTTTAACCTTTTGCCTGAGATGAGAAATAATAAAAGGGAGGGGGGAAGAGAGAGAGGAAGGAACAGGACTGGGAGGGAAGGGGAGGGAGTGTGCATGCAAGTGTGTGCGTGTCTGTGTGGTTGGGCACATGGCAGGTAGCATGCCCGAGCCTCTTCTATTTAAACCACCCAGAGCAAGCAGTAAATTGAACTTCGTTGTAGTCAATTCCAGCCTTTTCTTTCAACATTGCAAACTTGTTGTTTATAATCCATTATAATCTTATGAAACCACCATCTTGTATATGTGGTCCACTGTTGATCAAAACATTGTTATATGGTGCACTACTCTACGCTATAGAGTATCGGTGGTTTGCCTTTGCGATCCTGTGGGTGAAGGAGAGATGCAGCTCTAGGTCGCTGCCCAGCAGCACGAGAGATTATCTATCACATATCACTAGCCCAGGAAAATATCAAAATTCAAAATTTGAAGTATGGTTTCTACTGAATGCTTATCACATTTGCACCATCATTAAGTCGAACCATTGTAAGTCAGGGGACATCTATACAGTCTTTGGTAAAGAATGGAAGGCAACTCATCTGACAGAAGTAGTTCTTAAGGAAATAGGTATTTTATAGAAGGGAATATAAATTATAGCCTATGAGTCAGAGTTCATTTGCAGATAACAGAATTCACACTAGCTAGTTAAAGCAAGAAGAGGTTTATTTCAGAACATTTCGTTGATTCATAAGTGTAGGAAAGATTGAGGAAATAGACTACAGTTTGTGCTATCAGTAAGACTTCAGAGTCACACAGCAGGACCCAAGCACTCTGGGAGGGGCTGCGTCTCCTGTGAACAGGAAGCACACTGTCTCTCACAACCTGGAAACTGCCATGATTAGGATTCTATTGCTGCCAACTCCCAGAACCACGCCACAACTGCTAGGATCCATACCAACGAAATGTACCTGTACCCTGCCTCTTGGCACCCATGACTCTAGTGGTGGACACTAGCTCCATAATAAGACTGCTTCCAAAACCCAAATACATTCACATCCAATGCTTGCCAGCAAAAACAGCAGCCATATAGCTCCTGCTTCACTTCCTTTTCTCACATCTCATGTAAGTACTGATTGGTTGAACTTAAATTGCAGTCAGAAACTTAGCTGCAAGGGAGTCTGTGATATGTGCGCTTTTGCTTTCCCCTGCAGTTTAGGAAGACACACCAGAAGGAGATGTTGAGTGATACCCACATAATGACCACAGTTATTTAGGCCAACTCCATCTAAATGGAAAAAAGAGATAATTTGTGAATGAAAACAGAGAATCTTTCCTCTTAAGGAGTTCTTTACCTGAGATCCACAAACTCCTGTCCATAGGTAAAATTTAGAGGGTCCTTAGACATGGCTGGGAATAAGTTATATATCTATTTTCACTAACCTCTAACTGAAATTTAGCATTCCTTTAAATTATCAGTGTAGAAAAGACATTTCAATACCATTAACGTACAGTACCTGTGACTTTGTCATAATAGAATTCACAAATATTTTTACACCATACTATAGTTATCTTAAAATACCATCCTCATCACTAATAGACTTTATACTAGATCTTATTATTTAATGCATTGATAATGAGGTGCATGATATTACTGCATCACAAATATGGTTGGTTTTTTAAAATTCTAATAATAACTAATTTGACATAATTAAGTTCATTCATAATTTGATGGGTTTTTATTTTATAAATTTAAAAACATTCTGAGAAGGGATCCATAGACTTCACCAGACTGCCAAAAAGAGCATGCGAGGGAGAGATTTTTCTGATGTTATCTCGATTTTGCCTTGGACTAATAAATCCTGTCCTTTAAAATCAAACTGCATTTTAAGGATTCAGTGATAGCAAAGTGTACCATGAACAGTTCTATCTACTAGTGTTAGTTTGCTAGGACTGCTATAACAAAGTACCAAAACTTGGGTGGCTCAAAACAGCAGAAATATATTCTTTTATAGTTCTACATGCTAGAAGTCTGAAATCTAGGTGTTGGCAGGGCCATACTCTTGCTGCTACCTGTAGGTTTCCTTCTTTGCAACCTCCTAGAGTTTGGTGGTTTTCCAGCATTCTCTGGCGTTCCTTGCCTTGTAGATGCATCACTTCAATCCTCTGTCTTCACATAGCATCCTTCCTGTATCTCTTCATATTGTCTTGCTTCTGTGCATGTCTGAGTCTGTATCCAAACATCCCCTTTTTATAAAGACACTGATCATGTTGGGCTCACACTAATAACCTCAATTTGGTTAAATCTGCAAAGACTCTTATTCCTAATAAGGTCACATTCTAAGATGCTGGGAGTTAGAACTTCAACTTATCTTCTTTTGAGAAACACAGTTCAACTCATATTATCGATAACATCAGTTATACAGTGTTCTAATTTGCAACTGGATAAAAGAATTTAGAATAAATTCAAGTATATATTAGATGATAAATATTGAAGCCCATACAAATAATCAGTTATCATATCCAGGGGTTTTAGAAATGCATAATTTCACATTTTTTTTGTTTCTAAAAATTAATAGGTGACGGGGAAATGGCAACTCTGAACAGATTTTTTTTAAATTATAAACTTAGAGAAAGTATTTTACAAAAAGACATGTGTGTTCATTTCATCTGAATTCTCCCTGATCATTAGAAATGTCTGATGAACTAAATTAAAATCCCCAAGGCTGGGATCCAGAAATGTGTATTGATAGAAACTTCTCATTAATTATCAGACATGTCTAAGAATGACAGTTACCAGTCTAAATTTTGCAAAATAGTTTATTCATAAATGAAGCATACAGAGATTAATATGGAAAGAAATTACACATTAACTAGGGATTGGTATTTTTAAAACTGCCAAATTGTAGTAAAATCAGAAACCTCAATTGAAATCATAAATGAGTTTAAATCAATTTGAGTATTTCTTAATCAAAGCTTTTTTTTTTCCTGTCAATGTGTCACAAATTTTAATGGCTGTTAACATTTTCAAACATATGAAAGATTGTTTTCTTAGTTAAACTTATCTTAAAGTATCAGATGTATACTACATATGACATTCATTATTTTTGTTTATTTCAAATTATTTTTAAAAATTATTGTGATTTTTATCATGCAGAGATTGGTGATTAGGGTGAAGGAAGCTGGAGCACCAGATATATACCAAAGGCTATAATAAGATGAGTAATGCCCTCACACAAAAATAATGTAGAAACTAACCACATGTGACCACTATTTAGTGACACCCTACTTGGTCTTAGGCAATGATCTAGATCACTGGGGACCTCAAAAAAGCCATGTTCTACCCTCATGGTGCTTACAGTCTAGTAAACAAGCCAGTGGCTAATTACCACATGGGTAGTGGTAAGAAGAGTTGTGATAAAAGAACACTTAGTACCATAGAACATGCAGAAGGAGCTCTGGCACTGAGCATTCCAGCCAAGATCTGAGAATAATTATAAATTGGTGAGATGGTATATGAAGAGGAGGAAGAAGAATGTTCTAGGCAGAGAGAAGAGCATATGCATAGGCCTGAAGACGCAGGTGCATGGTTCCTTGGAAGAACTGGAAGAGTTCGTTGTAGCTGGAACATAGAAAGTAAGGAAAAATAAGAGAATGACATGTAGAAAGATGAATCTGCAGTCTACTTGATACCAAGAGAAGCCACAAGAGGCTAATACTCAAGTGAGGGTTTTTAGGGAGGTGTTCAAATCATTAAGAAAATGAAAAGATAGATTATTTTGGTTGAGTTTTTCAGGAAAGAGTCAAGAAAAAAGAGAGTAGTTGACTAGGTCCAATTTTGCCTCATTATTGTTTTTCGAAATGAAGGCATTCCAGAACTTGAATCAAAGACAGGCAGGGAAGCCCAGAGAATACAGTGCAAGAAGGGTACAGCCTGGCAGGAGCATGGGTTTGGGAGCAGGAGCTCTCAAATAAAACACTGGGGAGGGGGGCACAAAGGTGGGGAAGGGACAGTTTGGTATTTAGTACTCCCAAGTCCAGGGATGGTAAACTTGCAATCTGCAGACCCTTCAAGAAGAATTGGCCGCTCATGATTTTTCCTATCACAAATGCCAGTAGAAACCTCCACTGGAAAACAGTGATGGACCAGTAGTGAGAGGGATTCATCTTACTTATCTCTGTCCTCTTTTGAAAATGTGAATCTCTCTTCAGTTGAGTAAGCCTCAATACACATTCATTTATTCAACAAATATTTTTGAGCACCTGCTCCGTGCCAGATGCTTTTTAGGTCTTACATCAAAATCACACCGTTATGTAAATTACTTTCATCAGCCAAGCAGGTGCTGCCTGGCTAACTGGGCAATGAAAGGGCAGATTTGCATGGAGACGAGACTAGACGAGAGGAGAGGAGAGGAGAGTTCAGATTTCCCCTATTCTAAAATACCTCCATCTCGTTATTTCAAGTTCCCAACCATGCAGACTAAAACAATAAACTTAAAATAGTTTGTACCCACTCCCTCCTTAGAGATCCAATTTCCTTAGACTCCAAAAGTACTCAGAAATTGGGCAAGGGCCTAACTCAGCCACCATCGTCTTGAACACTGTCAATTATCTCTTCTTTCAAACACCTTCTGCCTTTGCTCCCACAGTATTCTGCTGGGGCTCTTTTACCTTCGAGGAATCTGCAGTGGTCCTCACCCTTTTTTCTGACCACATATGACATTACACCATTTTTGTTCATTTCAAATTATTTTTAAAATTTATTGAGATTTTTATCATATGCAAAGCTTGGCGATTAGAGTGAAGGAAGCTTTAACTCCAGGACTTATACCATCATCTAATGGTAACATGAGTAAAGCCCACAAGAAAATAAAGCACAGGAGGGGGGTATGCTGTACACACATCACCAGGAGACACATCAGGTATGCGTGTGAGGCGACAGTAGTTGCTGAGAGGGTGCTGCCCTTAGGATAGTGTGCGTGCAACCCTTGTGTATCTTTGGGCCATAGTGCCCTCCTCTGTACTGTACAGTCTCTCTCCTCCCTACTCAGAGGATATCCCCAGCATCTGAGCTTCACATTTCTACAACCTGTGCTCTGAGAATCGCGTCCTTCTAGCCACTCAGACTTCAAATTGTGTGCCCTGTGACTCCTCCTGTCTTCTACATACGGGGCATGGCCAAGCGCTGGATTTAGCCCCATAAAGACTTGCCTCCACCCACCCATCCTGGTGCCAGTACTCTATTGCCATCCTCATTATTTCTCTGGCTTATTACTATCTTCTGCCTTTCATCTTACCCAGCACTGCCAGAAAATCTTTCTAAAGGTCTAGTGCTCTGAAGGTCTAGTATTCCCAATCAGAAGCTGGCAATAACTCCCCCACTCCTTATAGGATCAGTGAAGATCCCTAGCCCAACCTTTTTGTCTTTATTTTTATTTGCCACCATCACATAGTCTAGGTGCCAAACTGCACACTTCTTGATCTTTGCCCTCAGTGTCCAAGTTCTGGCGCTTGCTGCCTTTGAAGCGGATCCTTTCCTTCCACCTCCCGCTTGCATAGACGGAGATCCTGCTCTCCTAAGTCAAGCCCATTGCCACCTCCTGCCCTAAACCTCTCCTCATTTCCCTGGCAGGAAGTAACGTCTGCCAACTCCAACTCCTCAGAACTGTTTTTGCAGCTATCATTCACACTATTAAGTTTTTCTACCTCTTATTATAGTAATGTATTTACACTTTATCTCCTCCTAATCGAAGCTGCTTCAGAGCAGGATCTACCCTGTCATATATAAACTAGCTAAATGCCTTGGACACAGAAGTATTCTTTAAAAATTTAAGAATTAAAGTATCTATGTTTAGAAAAGCTGGAATCATACTCCGAATTTCATTTGTTTACAAGAAATATTTAATGCCCGGGTAGGTTGAGTGATAAATGTTTGTTCGATTTTAATACATTCATTAGTTACTACTGTGCTTTCACTATGTGCCAAACAGTCTTCTAGGTGCTCATGAACTTGTCTCATGGTCAGTTAGCTTACAGCAAGGGAACAGAAGTACAGGGAAGAGAACTTGACATTTTTTAAGCATCCACTGTATGCTCGTCTCTGGATCTAGTGAATGTTACTAATGGGCCAAGCTGGATAGAACCCAGATCCCCCGACACCATATGCCTCTTGTCAATCCAAAGACATCACTGCTGTGACCTCCTTTTACAGCAGTGTTCTATGGTTTGTCATCAGTAAGGCCTGAACTTCTGGGACTAGATAATTGGTTTAGTTCATTAGAAATTAGAAGGCTAGCAAGGAAAAGAGAGAAGAAATGTAAATTAAGGTGTGTCTAGTTTCACAGATAAGTTCCTGCAGAAGTATTCATACAACTTTCAAAAAGCCATTGGTCTTCACTGTTTTCGATTTTGCCATCCACTTATTTTAGGCCAAAATGCCTGTTTCCACAGTGGACCTGGGAGTCAACTGTTGGCCAATTTCTGGCAGTTCTGAAGTTTGCCTTCTTGGTAGACCAGTGCCATCTAATGGTGAAAAGGCACAATCTGAAGCTCTCTCTTTCTTGAATTGGGGGAGGCTCTGCTTTTCTTCATTCTATTTTTTTAGTGTAATTTTTAGGAATATATTGCAGCGAAAACCTGGAAACAGCCCATCATTTTTGTCTATCAAATTATATGAGATGAATTATACAGATACACTTATATTTTCCCTTATTCTAGAATATATAGTTATTAAAAAAATACATACTAATAAAATGGTAAAATATTTCAAAAAATGCTCAGGATTAAGTAAAAGAAGCTAGGAGAAGCGGTATGAATCAGGTGAAAACACTATCTAAAGCAGTCCTGTTGTGGTTGATTTTTACTGGGAAAGTGGAAAATCTTGTGATGGAAATAACTCAGTTGCTCGTTTCCTGATTTAGAATCTGTTATTTCACACATGTCTCTAATGAGGGTTCGTTATTCAGTGTATGGATTAGCCGGGCTCTTTTCTTCCCTTGCCTTTGCTACTCTGTGGCTTTACACATTGGTTTTCAGAAGTGTGATCCCAGACCAGCAGCATCAGCATTACCAGGAAACTTGTTAGAAATGCACATTCTTCTACCCCACCCCGGGCCCGCTGAATCAGAAGCTCTCAGGTGGCGCCCAGCCATCTGCGTTTTAACAAGGTGCTTCTGATGCCACTCAATTTGGAGAACTGCTGTTAACATCCCTATTACAAATTAATCTGATTTCACTCGTATGTGGAATTTAATGAACAAACTGAACTACCAAGCTAAATAAAGACGTACTCAGAGAGAACAGGCTGACAGTCGGGGGGAGGGGGCGGTTGGAGGGATTGAGCAAAAAAGAAAAAAAGGAAAGAGCTCACGGACACGGACAACAGTGTAGCGACTGTGGCAGGGAGGGGGTGGAGGTGGAAGAGAAGGGCATAGAGGGGGTAAATGGGGATGGAAAAAAATAAAATAAATTTTTTAAAAAAAGAAGTTAATTGAGGGGAGAAAAGATTTAATATTTAAAAGCTTACTTTTAACACTTGTTAAAAGTATGATTAACTACCTGTCTCATTTTTTTTTTAAATGGTTTAGGGGCCAAAGAAATCGACAGTAAGTAAAAAAATGTTGACTTTTCGGGGCCTTCAGTTTATTTGTCTTTGTTCCTTACACCAAGGACAAAGCAGGAGCTTTCCGCGCTCATACAAAACTCAGCTTGAAGTTAGAATGTACCTGATCTAACACCTCACCCGTGTCATAGCATAACTAAATCCACATTTTAAAATGCATTGAGCCAACAAATGCTTCCAAAGAAAATATCGTCCTCTTTGAATCTAAAAGAGGTATGAGTCACCCAATATCCTATCTGTTACATTAAGATTAGCCCAGACATTGGAGGAGCAGGTGAAAAATTATGATAAATCATGTAATTTACTGCAGTTAGACTTAAAGTACGTAGTTTCGCTATCTAAAATTCAAATTGAGAGTTCAAAATACTGCTTTTCTTGGCTGAGTCTTTTCTGAAGCAGCAGCTGTGAAAACAAAAATGTAATTGTTTAAATTAGCTGTTGAGTGTGGCTGCAACATAAATTATACTTCTGTGTGGGTCGTTTATAAGTTGGATTTTTGAGTTGAGATTTTAATCAATAAGTTATGATACTTAGCCATAAAATAAGAAATTTTATACTCCCTCCCGAGAAGCCGGCAGCCAGGAGGAGCTGCCATCCAGTGCCTCCTCAGCCCTCCTGGGCTCTGCTTGTTAAACTCATCAAGGTGAGTTCAGAACAGGAAATATTTCTAAAGGTGCTGACCTTGGGAACAAAGAGCACATTGATTGGTCGGACTGTTGCAGTGATGGTTCATCTTCCCTCCTGCCTGTGCCCAAGCCAAATTCTTTCCTTGCCAGTTACCAGGAAAGCCAGTTTTTACAGGATGCACAGGATTCAAGGGTAGACTTTTTTTTTTTACTTTTTAAAATGAGTAAATTGGGATTGTGTTTGAAGGATTTATCTGGTTCGTCTTCCAGCCTTTGGATTCAGAGACTAGAAGCTTACTTTTCCTCTTCAATCTTAAAGGCATGTTGCATGTGACATTTTTTTTATCACCAAGTTTCTTATGGGGAAAAAGTTAACAGATTTTATACTTGGGAGAAACCATAGTGGTTTCTCGTCCGGTCATCCTTCCAGTGCTTGAAGCCCTTTTACAGCAACCCTCCAGGAGGTCACCTGCACTTCCAGACCTGGAAATCTTCCAAGGGAAGTGGGAAGGAGTGGGAATGGAAGACAGAGACAGAGAATGTCACTGGTTCCATTTGTATTGCCTGTAGTATGCTACCAATTTGGAAATTTTCATAAATCCTCATGGTCCTGTGGAACTTGTAGCACGTTCATGACCCTAGTTACCACAGTAATTTCCAGTCAGAGAAACTTGGTCTAAACCAGGATTTCTCAACCTTGGCACATTGCCCTTTGGAACTAGATAATGCTTTTGGGGTGTGTGGGGGGGACTTGTGCATTGTAGACCTGCAGCATCTCTGATCTCTACCCACTAGAGGCCAGTGGCACTCACCTCCCCACCCCCACCCCTACCCCCACCTTGATTAAACAACCGGAAATGTCTCTAGATGTTACCAAATTTCCCAAGTGAGGGAGTGGGAGGTGTGCAAAATCTCCAGTTGAGAAACACTGCTTGAAGTTAAGAATGTGTTTTACAAGATACAGAGTCCCGAGGAAACATTAAATGATGTACTTTAGAAAAGAGTAGTTAAGATCTTAACTTTTTTAAATTAAATAAACAGTTCCACAATTGACAGTATGTTGGTACAGTTCTCTTGCGGTTTTGTGCAATGAATGTAGAGCAAATATTTCAGTCCATCCTCCCTTATTAAATGTCTGTGAAAACAAGCTACTGCAATCGGTGCTATAAAACAAACAGAACTATTTCGTAGATTCCAAGACAACCTCACCTTTAAGATACACACAAATTTTTGTAATTTTTTAGTGTACCATACAGAAAAGTTCACATATCACAAGTGTACTGAATTACTGGATTTTCACAAACTGCACATACCCTAAAACCAGCAACTAGATTAAGAAATAAGCCCAGCCAGTGTGGTTCAGTGGTTGAGCATTGACCTATGATCCAGGAGATTGTGGTTCAATTCCTGGTCAGGGCATATGGCTGGGTTTCAGGCTGGATCCCCAGTGGGGGGCCTGCAGAAGGCAGCCAATCAATGACTCATCATTGATGTTTCTCCCTCAATAAGATTGCCAGTACCCCAAAAGACCTGACATCATCCCACTGGCTCACTGTCCTCTAGCAGCACCCACCTTGATGGTGCTGTTATCGTTCCCACTCCATGGCCTGGCTGTGCCCTTTGCAGGGCTCTGTCTGACTTGCCCCCTCATTCCATTCATGTCTTTATGCAGATATAACCTCTTCTGAGAGCCTCCCCACAGTCCTGAATTACTGTCTACCACCCTGTCCCTGCTTTAATTTTCTTTATAGTTCTTATCACAATCTATATTTGTCTATCTCTCCAACAAATAAGAACATTCTACTACTTAGCACATTACAGGAGCTCAGGAAATTGAAGGCATGAATGAATAAACCGCAATTCCAGAAATTTTAAGATGAGGAAAATGCAAGTCTTGGAATTGAGGTAATACCATCATAATTCTATTTACTGAGTGCCTGCTTATATGCCAGTCATTTGTAATAAAAACACATGTATTATTTTTTAATTTATATAATAACCATACCAAGTGGGCATATCAGTTAGATTGCTTTCAGTCGTAAGTAATAAAACCCAACTAAAAGTGGATTAAATAAAAAGGAATATATTTAATATTTAATAGCATAAGAAATGGATGAGATATGGGGTGGCTCCCTATTTGACCAATTCAGTAACTCCAAGATGTTATAGTTTCAGTTTGGCTTCTCTGCCATTTTGTTAACTTTCTGCTCACGGTCACAGATAACTAGCCATTCCACAAGTCCCATCCTTGCTGAACAATCTCCAGAAGCAGGTGAAGAGAGAGGCTATGCATATACTTCTCTTCTTATCAGTGAGGATAATTTTTCCAGACTCTCCTGCTACTATCTCATTGGCCAAAATTCTCTTATACATTGTTATGGACTGAATGTTTGTGTTCCCTCAAAATTCATATGTGGAAGCCTCAACTCCCAATATGGAGATGGGGCATTTGGGAGGCAATTAGGTTTAGATGAGGTCCTGAAGTTTGGAATAATATGTATGATAAGGTTACTATAAGGGAGACTAAAATAAGGCAACTAATTTATGGTCTAAATGAGCATATCTTTGAGAATAAAGGGGTTACTAACAGAGGGGATACCTGCACGACAGATGTCATCCCGGCTCTCTCGGGAAAGCATAAACAAAGGGTCACCCTAGAAACCAACACCAACCCTGTGGAGGGAGCAGCTATTAGAGAGCACGGATCTTTGATGGATCCAATCAGCCACTGGGGGCCCTCTCAAACAGTGTTGTCAGTATAGAGTCAGAATCAAAGAGAATAATAGTTATAGGCATATAGAGTTGGGAGAAAAGTGAGGCAGAATTATTAGGAGGTCAAGAGAATGAGGGATCCCTGAGTCATTGACAGCATCTTTGGAATTGGCTGGCAATAATCTATTAGTATTGTCCAGTAGAATTGCCCACAGTGATGGATGTCTGCAGTGTCTCAAGCCACTTGCCTCATGTGGCTGTCGAGCAAATGAATTATTAATTACAAATAATTTAAGTTCAAGTGTAAATAGCCACACATGGCTACCAAATTAGAAAGTGCTGGTTTAGATTAAGACAAGAGAAAAGTGAAGGAAATGTCAAAAGGCAGGATAGGAGTTTACTGTGCAGATTTTAGGGTAGACATAACTGTGTTTAGTTCTGTGTAATGATGGAGTTCAAAATGTGACGGTGCTTAACAAGAATCAGAGAAAAAAGTTAGTGTGACCAAGGAAGGTGAGGAATGAAGTCTGAATATGGGCAGTCATGTGCATGACCTGTGAGAGTTGGGGTGGTGGGGGGCATTTTACACTAAAGGCTTTGAGAAAAGGAAAGTGGGTTCCCTGAGAACATGAGATGAACACCACAGGGTAAAGAGAAAACCATCAGGGATTGGCTAAGATTTCAACAGGAGAGCTTTTGGTTTTGGGTTTCAGATATTAGTTGTGTTCTGAGTTTCCTCGAGAAGGCATTGTGGAGCAGAAAGAGTGTAGATTCCTCTCTCTAGTCCCGGACATGGCAGGGAGGCAAAGGGGAAAAGTAAATATTGTTTCCTTTTGACAAAGGAGAATAGTGGTGGTTAAACCATTGTTTGTTTGTTTGTTTTTAATGTCTGTAATAACCTAAGATATTCATTAACAAAATATTTAAAATAAGTAAGTGATAAATTGTATTAAACAATAAGTAAATAATTTTATTTTTCAGATATGCTTTAACTTTGGAAATACACTCCACTTAGAGGTAAGGAACCAAGGGGATTACTTCTGTCTTTTGGATTCAGAGGCTTAATTTCATGGGAGACAATTTGTCTGTACCTCATCCGGATTAAAAATGTACGCTCCAGCCCGGCCAGTGTGGCTCAGTGGTTGAGCATCGAGCCATGAACCAGGAGGGAGGTCACTGTTCAATTCCCGGTTGGGGGGCATGCAAGAGGCAGCTCATCATTGATGTTTCTATCTCTCCCTCTCTCTCCCTGTCTCTGAAATCAATAAAAACATATTAAAAATGCACACTCCCTTAAACCCAGGTATTTCCACTCAGACAGCTGCACAGGAACATATATCGAGGGATGTTCATGCAGCATTTTGGAACAATCTGTCCATCAGTAGGAGCGTGGTGTAACAATTTACGGTACATGGAAGAATGTCTATGGTTAAGTACTAAAGAAAAATCAAGGTGCAGAATGGGAAGTATAGTATATTCCATTTATATAGGAAATACATGTGCAAGTGTGGTCATAAGAAAAGGTCATAAAATATATTCATTCATCCGGTTGCTAACAGTGAATACACTGAAGTATGAGTGAAAATGTAGAAGGAAATTTACATTTTTACATTGTAAGCTTTAATGTTATTTAATGTTTTGTTAAATAATTTAATTTTTTAAGATATAAAAGAATTTTTCAACTAAAAGCAAAGAAAAAAATCAGTGACCTAGTGATAAGCAGTGTAAATATTTCTAAATAAAATACATGTTATGTAGGGCTACAGAATGAGCAAAATGAGAAACCTAGTAGAATAATCATTTCTGATCTTAAGATACCAGGTCAGCTGTATTGAAATTATCCTTGGATAAAATCTATATTATCTGTTAAAGCACAATTGAAAATTTATAGAATCATTTTCCACCTAAAGGTTCTACAAACAAAAGATGGGCAGTTTAATCCTTAATCCAATCATTAAAACAATAAATTCATTAACTGACACTTTCACTAGTTTTAGTCAAATTGATATCAATAGGTTATGAAGATTTAATTTTAAAACATTTAGTAATTCTTTTTAAAAATATAAACCACCACAGAAAAATTGAACTTCATTTTCAGTTAGTAAGAAAAAAAAAAGTCTCATGTTAACTTTAATTTGCTTATTTGTAAGGTCACTGAATTATTCTTTAACCTTTTAAACTCTTCACTCTGGTAAATCTTTTCTTACTGATAAAAACTAAACCCTACTGCTGTACTGGCTTAGAATCTATTGAACTCCTATAGAATTTGCTGGAGTGTATACATTTCCTCTTTGAAAATGAAGCCTTTTAATAAATGTGAAATTTGCACAGCTATCTTGAAAGTTTTAGTAAATTACATGATACCATACTCATGTCTTAGGGCACTTAATAATTTTTTGGCAATATTTTATTGTTGTAGGCCTTAAACACAAGAAATGAAAATAAGCTACTTCCTAAACACACTCACTTAGTGCGGCAAAAGCGTGCCTGGATCACTGCCCCTGTGGCTCTTCGGGAAGGAGAGGATCTGTCCAAAAAGAATCCGATTGCCAAGGTACCTTCTAAAGAGGAACAAAAAATATATGCTTATTACTAAAATGTGGTGGGAAGAGACTTTTGTGTTTACTTTTAAATTTAAGGAAAATGATATAGTGTACTTAATGTTTTTTTAATATTGCAGATGTATTTGAAAATTAGCAAAGCTTAATTTTTAGCAGAAACTCCTAACTTTAAGATTCTCTTTCCCATTCTAGAAGATGCAAGATCATTGGTGAAGATATATATATATAATTTGGGGCTTCGATTCAACTAAGAGTTAAGGGATTTAGCACCAGTTGAATCTTTGTATACAGTGTTAGAATAATCAAACAAAGATATTATCACATGCAAGGGAGAGAAAGTCTTTTTCCAGCTACCTTCCTAGGTTCTCTGACTAGGGCCCTGGTGGACTAACAAAAGAAAGATTAACAAGAGAAAAACAATCAAGTTTATTAACGTGTATATTATACATGTAACACATGGGAATATCCAGAGATGAGTAACTCAGAGGTTTGGTTAGAATTTGGGCTTATATAGTTTCTTAGGAAGGGAACAATAAATTTTTTAAGAAGTGATAAGGCAAAGGAAAGGGACCTTAAATTTGTAGGGGCAGCAAATTGTGGGAAGGCAAATATATAGTAAACTAATGGTAAAAAAAGATTAGTTAGTAAAGTTTGTTATATGGATTTTTGGCACCATCTCCAAACTGATAAGAGTCTAAAGTTGGTGACAATTAAAATTTGTCCTTGGTAGAGAGGGGAGAGATCACCTTTACAAATTTATGTCTTGCTTTTAGACAAATAGGAGGAAGGCAGGGAGCTTTTTTATATCTGCTTCTTCTCAATTGCCTCAGCTCAAAATAAACCTATCCCAAAGTGGCATATTTTGGGGTGGCATTTCCTGCCACCTACACATGAAGAGTAATTTTCAAAGTGAAAAAAACTGATACCTAATAGATGGTGTGGCCATATATCCTGCTTGAAGTAGTCCTCATTTATGCCCGTTGTCCTGGCTCAATAATTAATAACTCCCTTTTTACTCTCAGATTGTTCTATTTTTTGATAAATTATATGGTGATATCTCATGTGCAAACCTCAACCCTTGATTCTCCCCTAAAGGTGTTCTCCATAAATTCTGCTCATTGCAGTAAATAGCACTATAATTCCATCCAGTTTTTCAAAAATATAGCAAATATTACCAGTTTTATCCCCAAAATATATTCCAGATCTGCCCACTTCTCTCCACTGCCACCCCACCCCACCAGTCCAAGTCAGTGTCATCTCTGACCTGTGTTACCAAAAGAGCCCTGACTTTATATCCCTGCTCTCATTCTTGCCACCCCTGACCCCAACCCCTGACCCCCACCACCGTTCATCCTCCCAAAAGCAGCTAAAGTGGTCAGTGATCCTTTGGAAAGATAAATCAAAGCATGTTCCCCCCTTAGTGAGGCCCTTTCAATGGCTTCCTGCTGCAGTGGAAGGAATAAACTCTTTCCCCCGGCCTACAGAGCACTTGGGATTTATTGGCCTTGGCCTCCTCCTCTGTGACCTCAGCTCCTATCCGCCCCCATGCACCTGTCTGCTACATACCTAAACTGATACATGTTCATTCCTGCTCCCTCTGCTTGGAATCCCCTCCCCACAGACATCTGCAGTATCTCTCTGCATCAAGCCCAAGTGTCACCTCCTAAGAGTTCCCTTCCCTGCCTCACCACATCTCTCTGTCCCGTCACCATTTCAGCTTGATTTACGGCGCAGTCATATCCAGGTTTTACTTCATCTTTCCAATCTTACACACGTCATACACGAAGAGCTCCTTAAACGAAAGAGCAGCTACGTAACAGAGGACAGCAATTTCCATTTTCCAGCAGCAGGTTGTTTTTATGAGAGCCTTCTAAAATCCAGATTTTTAATCATGGCTTTACATCATAGTATGTGTATAAGCAATTAAGTTTTTTGGTTTGGTTTGGTTTTCTGAGATATCTGAGTCATTCACACACTCTTTCACGAGGTTTACGTAAAATGCATTGATTCTTTGGGGTTCAATATACAATAACTGTTCTTCCTTCTAATTTTAATTACACAAGTTGTTAAGAGTAAAATTTACGTAAGAAGCAAAAAGTCTTGTTAAATTTCCCCAACTTTCCAAATTATCCATCTAGAGGTAACATTGACAACAATTTAGTATGTTCTAGGTCTTAGGAAATTCATAAGAATGTGTATACTTACATACTCTAATGTGCATACATCACACAGTTTTGTTTTATTTTTAACATCAGTGAAATTATATAATATTATCAGTACATAAAAATATAGAATATTCTTTATAAATAATGTTGTATATATATACACACATACACATATGTATTAATGTACATACCTGGCCAAAAAAGAAAAAAAAAAGGAAACAGGAGCACAAAGAAAGAGAAAGAGAAACAGGTGGACAGACGCAGAAGCTCAGTGGAAAGGACTCATGGGACTGCTCCGGTTCACCTTTCCACCCCAGAAGCAGAGCGGGTGTAGCAGGAGGCTGGAAACCCCACCTGCTGTGCCCTTGTCATTTTCAGCAGCAACCCCCCAGCCCCAGTGCATGTTGGGAGACCTATGGGGAAGAAAGTGTAATCCCAAGGTTTCAAGACAAAGAACGGACCAGGCAGGTGGGTGATGAAGGGTTCATTGATGTCTGAAGGAGGAAATTGCCTTCTTCATACTTTCCAGAGGACAGGTAGATTTAAGAAGGTAATTTTGACCCTGCAATTTTTACCTTCTGTGCTAAATGTAAAATATACCCTCCCTAAGAATATCTTAACTTCATAGCAACCCTAAGAGGTAGGCAATAGTATCTCTACTTTACAGATAAGAACACTGAGGCACAGAGAGGTTAAGGAACTTAGTATCATGTAACTAGAGAGTGGCTGAGTCAGGATTAGAACCCAGGTTCTCTGACTCCAGCACCTGCTCTTGAGCAATTGTGTTTTCCTATCTTCCTCCTATCAGAATGACAACTTCAGAGGGAAATTTTCTTTCAAAAATATTTGCATGTAAGCTATAAAGAGTTTAACTTGAGGCATTTCTCTGTTATTTATATGTTAGATACATTCTGATATTGCAGAAGAAAAAGGAATAAAAGTTACATACAGATACACTGGAAAAGGAATCACAGAGCCACCTTTTGGTGTGTTTGTCTTTAATAAAGACACCGGGGAATTGAACATTACCAGCATTCTTGATCGAGAAGAAACACCATTTTTTCTGGTAAGAAGAACAATTTTATATTTATTAGTTTGAAGTTTTTCTTAGGTAACAGTCATGGTTTGTTTTATTATTTTTTGATATTGTGATAGTTTAATTACCTTAGCTTAAATCTAATCTCTTCTATTATTTATGCCATGATTTCAGCTCACTGGTTATGCTTTGGATGAAAGAGGAAACAATCTGGAGAAACCATTAGAACTCCGCATTAAAGTTCTTGATATCAATGACAACGAGCCAGTGTTCACGCAGGATGTCTTTGTCGGGTCCGTTGAAGAGCTCAGTGTAGCCCGTAAGAGCCTATTATTTTTATGAATGAATGCTCGGAGTCATTTTAACCTCACTGTGTGACTGAACACAAACTCCTGTGTCTTAGTGGAGGCTGAGTATTAACCACAGGACAAATAGTAACAAACCTATTGCTGTAGGTTGGGAACTGGGTTTTTTTTTGTGATAAGTTCAAAAGACTTTACATGACATCTTTTTTGCCCTCAGAACAGATATGGTTAGATCTGTGTATCAGCTTTTCTGCCTTATAGCAGAAAAGCAGCCATAGAAAGTTTGTAAATAAGTGGGTATGGCTGTGTTCCAGTAAAACTGCATTTTATAAGAACTGGTGGCTGGCTGGCTTTGCCCAGTGGCAGTAGTTTGCTGCCCTTTGACTCTCATCATTTCTATTGTCAGGTTTATTGGCAACGTCCAATACAATGTTCTACATGAACACTTGCGGGAGAGATTTCTCTTTGATCAGAGTGTGAATAGCTGTGCTTCTCCTGAATTGTTTGTATTTTAATAAGCATCTATTTCTATCTGTTCATTCTTCTTTCTTTATTAGAACTATTATAAATACATTCGTGGCCTTCCTATAGCAAGTGTTCGGGACCTCATCCTAACCTTTTACTATCCTTGGCCCTGCCCTCATCTTGTTTTTCTTACTCCTGTAACCCATTCGAACTTGTCTCTCATCCAGTTCAGTTTTTTGATCTTGGTAAACTGTGATCTTGATAAGCACCTGAAATCCTTTTTGGAACAAACTGAAATGACACGTAAAATAACACATGTGCGTGTGCTTAAAGTTGTGTTTCATTTTGGACATCTTTGTTCCTAATGCCAGATACACTGGTCATGAAAATCACCGCAACGGATGCAGATGAGCCCAATACTATGAATTCCAAAATTTCCTACCGAATCGTATCTCAGGAGCCTGCTTATCCTCCGGTGTTCTACCTGAATAAAGATACAGGAGAGATTTATACAACCAGCATCGCCCTGGACAGAGAGGTAAATTAATATTTTATGTTGCTCACCTTTTAATCTCTCCTTTACTCTTTCAGGTTCTCCTCTCTATTTCTTTTTCCAATTTGCCTGCTTTGTTATATATTTCTAATTCATAGGATAACTTAGAATTATCCCCTTCTAGGGATGTTCTGTCCAGTATGATAGCCATTAGCCATACGTGGCCACTGAGCACTTGAAATGTTGACTAGTCCAAATTTTAGATGTGCTATAAATGTAAAATCGACTAAATTGGGAAGACTTAGTATGAAAAAAAAAGAATGTAAAATGCCATCTTATAATTTTTTGTTGATTACATGTTGAAATAATATTTGGGATACCATGGGATAAATAAAATATATTCTAAAAATTAACATCACCAGTGGGTTTTTTTCCTTTTTAAATGTGGCTGCTAGAAAGTTTAAAATTTTAAAGGTCATCACTGTTCCAGGGCCTCTCCAGTCAGGACTTTGTTTGCTAGAGAGCTCTAAAGCAATGTTCCTTAATTTGTGGCTCTGTAATGAAACACCAGGAGTCTCCTCTACTACTAATAGATATACAGAGGAAAGCAAAAAGGTAGAAATAGCAGCCCTATTTGGGTAATAGAACTATTTTTAAAGGAAAGAATTATTGTAAATCCCAAATTGGAGGAAAGTTTGAGTAGGTTTCTTAGAAAGGTGATTCAAACATTTCATGGTTTTATTTCTAACTCAGCGGGAAAATGTTAGAAGAAAAAGGGACATAGAAGATTTACAAATGCTACATACATGAAGATTTTAACAATGTACATGAGAAAAACACTGATGATCCTAAGAACACTACTGTTATCAAATATAAATTATCATCCAAGTGCAGTCAGAATATTTTATGTTACTTATGATTTTACTCTGCCCAGAGAGGGAGAGGGTTGCACCCTGCATTCTTATTGAGATCTCTATAGAATTAAAGAATTTTATTACTCTTAAAATTCTACTCTGTACCTTTTCACATAAAATTAGAATGGAAAAGTATTATTTTGAAGTAGTGTGATGTTTTTAGTAAGTTGCTGTCTCTGAAGTATAGGAAGTTTAGCCAATAATAATGGCGGTCACTTATTGGACATTAACCATGTGCCAGGTGCTATTCCATGCATTTTACATAGATTGACCCATTAAATCCACCTAGAAACCTTGTGTATAAAGTGTATTAGCCCCATTTTACTCAGAAGGACACCGAGGGTCAAAGGGATTGTGCATCCAACACAGCTCGTTAGTGACAACCCAGAACTAGAACCCAGGCAGCTGGCTCCAGAGCCTCTGCTCTCCTGCCTGTCACTGAGTAGCTCTGCCCCACACAGCGGCCCCAAGCGTTGGCACTGGCCGCCTTGCTCCTTAAGCTCACTCCTCCCACACCGAATGGAGACACCATACGGAGACCGTGTGGAAGAGAAGGGTTCACTTTGTTGTAACGAGATGTCATTCTCTGGGACACCTCTCAGAATCATCTCTCTCAGGATGTCCAGACAAAGGTCACTGAGTTTTGCCTTCACTCGCTAAGTTTTCTTGGGGACTGGTTTTTCTGGCTTAACTGTTAGCTAAAACTGAAGTGTGAGGCAGAAAGAACCAGTTTCTATAGTCCTGCGATCACTTCCAAGATAGAGCAAATTATTTTGAAAAGCACTCTTGTCCACAGACAATTTAAGGAGCAACTCATCTCCTGATAATATCACCAGTGACATATTTAAGAATTTCACTAATGTCACCAATGACATATTTAAGAAACTGACTATTAACAACTCCTCCAGGCTTTTCTCCCTTTCTAGAAAAGCTCTGACAGCAAATAAATAGCTTCACACGAATAACAGTAGATCATGAAACTTATTTATGAATAAATTATACTGTGGTTCATTTCCTTGATGATAAAATGAACTAAAACCAGAAAGACAGCTTTGGAAGCGATCTGTTTTCACTCCAGGTGGGTATCTTTCATTGCCCTGCAGGAACACAGCAGCTACACTTTGACAGTAGAAGCAAAAGACGGCATTGGACAAATAACAGATAAACCGGTCAAGCAAGCTCAAGTTCGGATTCGTATTTTGGATGTCAATGACAATATACCTGTAGTGGAAAAGCAAATGGTAACTATTATTTTTATAACAAATGTATCTACTTACTCATATTTTAGTTCTATCTAAAAATATATCACTTATGTTAGTGTTCCATTAAAATAAAAATCCTGTGTTCATGTTTTGCAGTATGAAGGGATGGTTGAAGAAAATCAAGCCAATGTAGAAATTATACGCATAAAAGTGTTCGATGCAGATGAAATAGGCTCTGATAACTGGCTGGCAAATTTCACATTTGCATCAGGAAATGAAAGGGGTTATTTCCGCATAGAAACTGATAATCAAACTAATGAAGGAATTGTGACCCTTATTAAGGTAAGTACTTACTGTTCAAACTGGAATGGGAGAAGCTGTGCAGAAGGAAACAGATATATTTTGATCTCCAAATACTTATAAGTGTTTTATATACTCAATTAACTGGCACCACAAATTTTTGAGATAGGAGCCATCCATATTAGCCCAAGTTCTGTGGTTAGTATGTGGTCACAGTGCAGTTTAAATTCAGATTAGGGAACTCTAATCCTAACCTGACAGCATGATGCCAGCATCATTACTGCTTAGCACACTTCCAGTCTTGTTTGCAGCCTGTGATATAATATCCTTATGTCATGACCTCTTGCCTCTACTCAGTGTCCCCCAACCTACTATTTCTTATTTGATCAACTTAGCAAGAAAACCAACTCTTATTAATAATGTCTAAAAACTAAAGCTGTAACAACTTGATAAAGCTCTTATCCAGTGGTCCTCATACTTGAGTGCCTAAGAATTACTTCGTAAAGCTACATGCTCAAAGTGCAAATTCCTGGGCCTCATCATGAATAATCTGTGATCAAGTGGGGCTCAGGAACTTGCCCTGATAACAGAAATTCACTTGTGATTCTAATATAGGTAGTATGAGGGCCACATTTTGAAACAGTGTTCTAACCCCTTGTGCTTCATTGAATCAGTGAAGGAAAAATTAAATTAGTCTCATTAAGCATGTGGGCCTTATCCATTTGAAACTAATTACCGCCACAGAATTTTTTAAACAAAACTTAGAGGATGAATTTTTATTTTAACCGAGTAAGGAAGAATATCAGTGTATTTTTAAATGGTTTATGATAGAATTGCCTTATCAGATTTTGAAATAAAAATACAAAGCTACAGCTTTCAAAATACTATTTCATGAAGTCACATACAGACAAAAATTAATTCTAGAAGTTTCCAAATTTTCGCAAAAACTTAATACATGACGGGGTAGAAAATAATTCTAAAAGTGAGAAGAGTAACGAGAATAATTATAAATGTATAACAGAATAGAGAAAAATTAAGTTGACATTTCATGGTAATAATTATGGGCACCATTGACCACTCTCTGTTATATGCATTTAGACTTCCATTTTCTAAAGCAGGGGAAAATAGAATAATATCACCTCTTGTTTAAAGGGAAGACACCTGTTACGATTTTTGAAGAAATGGATAATGGTGTCGGAGATGAAATAGATTTACTTGCTTATATAGAAGTAAGCATGCTTTTAGTCAGCAGTTACAGGTGCAACCATGCTAGATGCTGGAGGTAAAAAGCCTGTAGCACACAAGGAGAAACAGTCCCTTAGTGAAGAGAGAGAAATGTTGACATATTCTCAGTGTATCATGGCAACACAAAAAGGAATATAGTTATTTCTACCGAAGGGGACATGGACAAAAAATAGTAAAATTAGTAATAAAACAACAGCTACAGATTGAGAAAATTTTAAATTTACTGTCTCAGTTGTATAAAGAATTTCTTCCAAGTTATAAGGGCAATAATCAGATCCCATTGAAAAGTTAGACAAGGAAGATATACAAATAGTTAAATGGACGTAAAAAGATACTCGACATCACAGTCATTAGAAAAAAAGCAAATAAAAACTATATGAGATGCCACAGCACACTTATTAGAGTGGCTATAATAAAAAAAGATTGACAGCACCAAGTATCAAGGATATGAAGAAACTGGAATTCTTATATGTTGCTTGTGGAAACATAAAATGGCATAGCTAGTGTGTCAGTTGTTTTAAATGTTAAGCATAGAGTAGTTACCCAGTGACCCAATGATTTAGTCCTAGGTATCCACCCAAGAAAAAGAAAAACACAAAAACTTGTATGCAGATATGCATAGGAGCTTTTATTCGTAATAGTCAAAAACTGATAACAATCCAGTGTCTGTCAATGGATGAGCAGCTAAGTAAAATGTGGTATATCCATATAATGGAATACTATTGAGCAATGAAAAGGAATGAAGTACTGATACATGCTACAATATGGATGAATCTTGAAAATATTTTGTGTAAGAAGCCAAACACAAAATGCTACATATTGTTTGATTTTGTTTACGTGAAATTTCTAGAAAAAGCAAAACAGTGGATATAAAAAGCAGACCAGTAGTTGCTTAGGGCTGGGGGTGTTAGTGATCATTGACTGCGGATAGGCACAAATGAACTTTTGGGGGTGATGGGAGTATTCTAAAGCTGGACAGTAGTGATATTTGCAAAACCATGCAGATGTACTAAAAATCCTCATGCTGTACACTTCACATGGAAGATGGAGGAATTTCATTGTAGGTAAATTATACTTCATTAAAACTGCCCAAAAAACAATAAAGGAGAACAGATACTTTGTGGAAATAGAGATAGTAAATTGTCACATGAAAAACAGTCTCAGCTTTGTTAACAAATGAGTTTAAAATCTTTAATATTACTAAAAATAGCAAAACTGGAAATGATAAATATGTTCACAGTTATAATAAATAGAGGTATGTGCTCTTATACATTACTCTTGATGCTGGAAATTTCTCCATTCTCCTTGGATCATTATGGCTAGGTATAGGAAACACTATGAAACAGTTCTTGTTGCCCCCATACCTAGCTTATTTATTTTTAAGGTTGTCTTGGCCTTCCATGTTCTTTGAATACTAATGACATTAGGCTGGAATACTTAATTTCTCATCCAGCATACATCATGCCATCAAAACAAGCATGCCACATGCAAGAGCAACTGGAAAAAAAAAAAAAAAGCCTCTCACAAGGATTCTACAGTCACAAAGAGTGTTTTCTCTAGTCATTTTCTGTGTTCTTGCTCCAACACCATAGTGACCCATATAAAAGAGGGGGCAGGGGAAGTTGTTACCCATTCAGAACTCTACCAATAGGAAAACAAATGTCATAATAAATCATCCAAAAACAGAAGCAAACAGCTTTGCTATAGTTCATGTCAACACATGTATTTATTGTTATACTGGAGAAACAAGCAGCAAGTCCGTGCATCTAAATGGTCAGAGCCACTAGAAGTGAAAAGCAACAGGACTTAATAAACTTCGACTAGGTATTTCAGTGACCAATTTTCTATTTAAAAACTGCAAATAGTCTAAATGCCTGATAATAGAATGGCTATGTAAAGTAAGTATCTCTAAATAGAATACTTAAATAGAATTATAGAAATTTTTTTTTAAAAGAAAATAGTCAAATTGGAACATAAATTATGTATACAGTGACAAACTGATTATATCAAGTGTACTTTATAAATACCACAGTTCATAAAGAACATATTGGGGGTGTTTCATAATCATTCTTAACAGTTATGAATATCCAAATTGACAGACTTTTTAATTGCATGTTATCAATAGGAGTTGGAATACTCAGAGCTGCTGTTTCCCCATGTGTGAAATTGCTACATCTGTGCCCCCTTTACAGTGACACCTTAGGTTTGCATGATATGCTGACATTTTCAAAATCACACATGTGTGCATGCGTGTATGTTCTTTGTGTGTTCTAGTCATTTCTTCTTTTGAAAGAATTCCCTTTGATTTTGCCTTTCTAGGCATTGGATTATGAAGAAATGAAGTATCTTGACTTCAGCATTATTGTCACTAATAAAGCACCTTTTCACAAATCAGTGAAGAATAAATACAAGCCTACATCCATTCCCATCAAAGTAAAGGTGAAAAATGTGAAAGAAGGCATTCATTTTAAAAGCAGCACACTGTCCATTCGCGCCAGCGAGAGCATGAATAAGTCAAGCCTGAGCCGGATCATTGGACGGTTTGAAGCTTTTGATGAAGACACTGGCCAACTAGCCCGTGTAAAGTAAGAGAACGATGAATATATTTCCTCACTGTAAATTATTTTCAATGCCTATTTTCAAAAAAATCATAATGAAATTTGAACATTTCTTTTCACCCAGTATTATGATTCCCCAAAGGCCTATAGATGACATTTCCCAGAGTTGTACCTGCAACTGAGAGGCAGGGAGAAATTTCCCCAGACCCCGTTCCCTCCACCACCTGAGTGAGGCAGAGGCTGGGTTCCTCGCCTCAAAAAGTTCTGGCTAGCGAAAGCTAAAACACAACAAAGAAAGTTCAGAGAGAAACTTTCTAAAATCTGTTTTATTTCCTAAAAGAGTATTTAAGGTAAGAAAGTAGCAAATTTATTGCAAATTCCACTTGATACCAGTTTGGTTAAATGAAATAGTTAGTTGCCTAATGAATTTTAATATGGAGAAACCAGTTTCATTTTCACATAAATCTTGGAAATTACTCTTCATTTGAACCATGATGCTTGGTTCAGGATCGATGAACCTTTTATCATGGTGACCTTTACTCAGATACATGTATTGAGAACCAACTAGATGCCACCACTGTGCTGGAAGGGACAGAGGTGTGCCCCCTTTATAGTGACACCTTAGGTTTGCATGATATGTTTACATTTTCAAAGTAAATTTACATCTTAGATCAGCGAGAGCATGAATGAGTCAAGCCTAAGCCGGATCATTGGACAGTTTCAAGCTTTTGATGAAGACACTGGCCAACTAGCCTGTGTAAAGTAAGAGAGAGCGATAAATATATTTCCTCACTGTAAATTACTTTAAATGCCTGTTTTCAAAAAAATCATAATGAAATTTGAATATTTCATTTCTTTTCCATGCCATGACATATCCATGCCATAGAAAGATGACTCTACAGAATTATTATTTATGGAGCTCAGTTAGAATTATTACACTTAAATTTAAAGAAGCCCTGCCAGCCATCCAGACATACAGCCTGTTTTTCTGCTGTCAGAGTTGTTTGGTTGCTTTTAACTGTCCTTATACCTGGGTAAGGACACTTACCTTAGCATCCCTGGGTGCCAACACTTTATAAAATATTGTGTTTACATGCATGGCCCACCATAGCTGGAATGGGAATGGGAAGCTTTTCAAAAATCTCTTTCCTTTTGGTGACTCTTTTAATGGAATTCATCATCCAATAGTACCAAATAGTCTTTTCCCAAAATAATATTAACAAAAAACCTCCACTGTGTTTTCTGCAATGTCTTGGTGACCCTTTTTTGCCCACCTTACCTGCGGAACCAGCCCTGCTGCTTTCAAGTTTTCTAGCCTAGGGTTTATTTCCACAGCTCTGACCCTGACAAGGCCGCCCCTAACTGATCCCCAGCACTGAGGATGAGTGCTCTCTGGGATTGCCTCTCACTGCTGTCCACTGGGAGGCTTATACGTTCTAATTCATTATCCTGCGGTAGCGTGGCTATTTATTGAAACTCCTGTTTCCCACCTAACTATTTAGTTTTGGCTGCTATTTTTACTAAGAGTGATGCATATAACAGAAGATATGTTCTGCCTGGAAAAACAAAGAGCCATGTTTCTTTATTTCTTAAAAGTATTTTCTTTTATACTTCTCTTAAATTTATCTTTACTGTTGAAAGTATTACAGATGTCCCTCTTTTCCCCCCATTGATCCCCTTTATTCAGTTTCTTTTATTCTTCAGCATGAAATTACAGAACACCAAAAGGAGAAAGATCTTAAAGATCAGTTCAGACCGACTGTTTTACAGATGAGGAAAGAGATGCACAGCCAAGTTGAATTAATTTTCTCACGTTTCCCTAACTAATTAGTGGTTGCTATTTAGAAATGCTGCCAAGGACAGCGGAAGAATTGTTTCTGTAACTCTGTCATCATTTACTGTTGTTCTGATTATTCACATGCATCCATTGTTTATAGATATCTGGCATAGCGTGGGAGCTGCCGGCCTCCTTTAAGTGGTGTCTAATTTTTACCACAGAGAAGAACAGAAAAGACCTTAAATGAGATCACATACATGTGAAACGTGATCCTTATTACTGTGACTCTGCCTGTATTATTATAAGTGTGAATGTGGGAAACTATTGAAAGCAACTAAGTCCAGGCTTTAAAATTCCAGACATGAAATTCCGAAGTACTCACGAAAATCTAAATGTTTTATCAGTTACTTGTAGAAATGTTCAAACTCTGAAAATTTAGTTAAAGTGTATAATTGGAATTTTTTAAATAGCACTATAAACAAATATTACTGTAAATTAGCCACTCATTCCTATGTGCCTAAACAGCCCCTTAGTAGAAAATAAACTCTTAATCTGGTTGATTGAAACAACTATTCATATGTTCGGTTTATCTTTGGATCCGATTCTATTGAAACTTGATGATATTAAGTTACATACATTTCTGAAGACGTAATTTGAAAGTTCTCCTTACCTTTCCCAGAGTTCTCTCTTTCCACACTAATTCCCCTTGCTTTGAGGGAAGACATCCAGAAATCACTTCATCAGCATGGTTTTCACTGATCCATTTCTCACTGAGAGAACCTTACTGCTCTTAATAATCAACAATATTCCAAAATGTTAAAGTACTTCCATTTAAGGCAGTCATTGATTTTTAAAATTGATACTTTTAAGTATTGATAACATGCCAATGAACAATAGAACATAAGACTACTTTTCTCCACCCGTTCTTGTTGGGTAACTAAATTATTCTCCCAAGGTTTACCCCAAATTTCAGGGAGACAAGATTGAAAGCTGTAAGACAGATTGTGGAGCAACTTGGGAACCTCCTGGCCTAGTTAAGGGATACCCCTTGCATTTATGTCTTAAGTATGTTACAGGATTAAGAAAGGTTCCGAAATAAGTGTGATATGCAGTAAAGAGAGGGGCTTTTACGATAGTTTCAAGAAATTAAAAACATTTCAAACTAATGCCTGTACCAAGAATATATACAATGAAGCAAACCTTAAACTTGAAAGAGTTGTACATATTAGAGATTCACAAGTTATCCAGAATTCTCAATTAGTTTTGTGTTTGTTTTTTAACAGATACACCAAATTAGAAGATATAGACAGCTGGGTCTCTGTGAATTCTGTCACATCTGAGATTAAGCTTGTAAAAATTCCTGATTTTGAATCCAGATATGTCCAAAATGGTACATACACTGTAAAGATTTTAGCTGTATCAGAAGGTAAGTTATTAAATAGCTATTTTTCTTGGCTATATGTAGTTTGATATTATTTTCCAACATCAGAGACTTTCCTTTTGGTCTTATAGGAAAATCAAATCTTTCCAGTGGAGAAACTTTCACATTTCTACTTATTTAATGGATTAAAAGATATTATTTGATCTGAATATGAAAAATATCTAGAATCAGAAGTGTCCTAATTTGTTAGTACCTTCTCCTTACCAAACTATGTTTGGTATCAGCAATATAACCAGAATATATATATATATATTTTTTCTTTCTTATCTTTAAGATTCTCCTAGGAAAACCATCACGGGCACTGTTGTGATCACAGTTGAAGACATCAATGACAACTGCCCCACCCTGGTCAACCCAGTGCAGAATATCTGTGATGACGTGCAGTATGTGAACGTGACTGCCAAGGACCTGGATGGCTACCCAAACAGTGACCCTTTCACCTTTGTCATCATTGACAAACCAACTGGAATGGCAGAAAAATGGAAAATAGTGCGCAAAGAAAGTAAGCCCAATCATTGGACTACACATTTAAATATTAAACATGACAAATCTAAAATCTTTAGAATATGGGGGGGGTTTTATAAATCATATTTCCAATACAGTGTTTCAAAGGGGTTTATAAAAGGAGGTTTTGAACCATGAGCATAGTGTTTTTTTATCTGGCTATAATAAATATCGCCTTTGGAACAACAAGAGGGAGAGAAGCAAAATAACCTAAGGTCTTAGTAGTAGCCAGGTATTCTCTAAATTGCTCTTGAAGATGTTGTTTTGTCGTATAAGCTGAGGAGTGCCTCCCCTCTCTAAGCAAACAATCAGAGTAAGTGCCTTCTAAAAATCTTGAAGTATGGTAGCAATTTCATTGAAAATAGCATTTATTGATCACTTACTGTGTGCCAGGCACTCTGCTGGCCCTTCATATGGCTTATCGCATTGAGTCCTTACTCCATGACATTATTCCCTCATTCTAACGGAGGAAACCTTGACTTAACGAGAGAGAAATAGCTTGTTCAAGGTCACGAAGTGGCTGACTGATAGACACAATATTAAAAGGGTCTCTCTGACTCCTCCATGCCAGACGGCCGTGTGCTTATAGCCATATCTTGGACATACCCGCCTTTTTGATGTGAACTTTTGTGTGCCCTTCAGGGTGATTTTGAATGTTCAAAAACCTATCCAGAAGGTTATTGTTTTCTAAACAATTAGTGTTCATTTACAAAAAGTTTTTAAATACAGTTCCCGAGTTTTTCTTAACTTACAGATTTATTGTTAAAATTTTTAAGTCTAACAAATTTTTACAATCACTTTAAAAGGCTTTCAATAATGTTAAAGCCGGTGCTGGGTACCGTGGGGATAAATTATGCTATTCTCTCTGTTATTACCTGTTTGAAATTGCTATGATAATTTTTTTTACGAACTGATAAAATAAAGGTCATTCCGTGGAAATGTCATTTAACCCACCACTTGTTTGTCACTATATTCCCAGTACATAGAACAGTTCCTTGCATTTGGCAAACCGCACACACTTGTTCAGCTGTGGTTCCAGAGCAATGAGCTGGTCGACTGCGCAGGCGAAGGCTACCGCCTCTGGCTGCCCCAGCATCCACCCAGGACCAGCTGTCCACAAGAACTTGAGCCCACCCCTGTGCTTTGTCCATCTGTCCCAGATCACCTCCCTGTTCACCTGCTGCCCCAGCCCAGAGCACGTGAGCCAACTCTATGCGCCTTTTGGTGTCCTAAGCCAGTGAGAGATTGGACCAAATACTTTCCGTACCAAAATGCCAGGCCATCTTTGGGGTGTCTCCAAAAGTGGGTAATTTAACCTCCCCTCTCCCAAAAAGGAAAAAAAAAAATAGAACCATTAAGGAAGAATAAAGCTTCTAACTGGAGCTAAGGATTATTAGCCATTAAAGAATGTTTCCATAATTTAATCTTGCCCCTCCCTTGGTAATCACTCATTTCTATTTCATTTTGCCTCCTACCATTATAGGTACTAGTGTGCTACTGCAACAAAGTGAACAGAAGCTTGGGAGAAGTGAAATTCAGTTCCTGATTTCAGATCATCAAGGCTTCAGTTGCCCTGAAAAGCAGGTCCTTACACTCACAGTTTGCAAATGCCTGGATGGCAGTGGCTGTGTGGAAACACTGCGTGGCACCTATGTTGGCCTGGGACCGGCAGCGATCGCGCTAATCATTTTTGCTTTTCTGCTCTTGCTACGTGAGTATTTTCAAAGCCACTCTTTGGCTCTTTCAGTAATTAAGGGCACTACTAGCGTTTTGTTACCATAGTAGTCACTGATTTCTGTACAGTTATTCCAACTAGAGCACTTGAGGGTGAGTAGGGAAACAAGAGTTGATCGTTGATAAACTCATCAAAGGTGATTATAACATGCCTCAGAACTTTGTTGTGAACAAAGGTATCATTTCCTGATTTAAATAACCTAGGCTATCTTGCATGATCTTCAGCAGCCTTTGAACATAGACCTTGTTGGTGTCCCCATTTTTTTAAAAAAAAATTTATTTTTAAAATGTTTAAATTACAGTTTACATTCAATATTATTTTGTATTCATTTCAGGTGTACAGAATAGTGGTTAGACGATCATACTTGACAGGTGCTCCCCCTGATATTTCCAGTACCCACCTGGCACCAGACATAGTTATTTCAGTACTGTTCACTTTACGTCCCCAGGACTGTTTCATAACTACCATCTGCGCTTCTCCATCCCTCTCCTTTTCTACCCCACTCCCCAGCCTCCCTTCCCTCTGGCAGCCATCAGTCTGTCCTCTGTGTCTGTGAGTCTGTTTCTATTTTGATTATTCAATGATATTGCTCTTTAGAGTCCACATATAAGTGAAATCATGTAGTATCTGTCTTTCACTGAGTGGCTTATTTCACTTACTTGGTGTCCCCATTTTGATAAGCTCTGTGAGGGAGGGATGCTTTCTCTTCTCTGCCCAGTGCTGAGAACAGTGCTTTGCCCACAGGAGGTTCTCAGAAGGGATTTATTGCATGAATTTGGATAATGGATACCAGGTTATTTTATAAACTCATCTTATTCTCATTGATCTTTCCTTTTCCCATTCAACTTGTCAGAGCCCCACCTACCCATACCCTTTGTTTGGGTTGCCCTGTCACCTGAGCCAACAGCAGTGAGACCTCTGAGCACTTCTGTGCTTCCTGACAGTTACCACCAGTCCGACCTTCCTTGCCTATTCTACAAAGACCCCAGATTTCCTTTCTTAAAAGAACAAAGGACTGCAGCCTGGGGTCATGTGGAATACTACTGCACTTGACCACTGAATGTGGGCAGAGAACTGGCTCTGAGGCAGCCCCGGCTATTTCAGTGACAGAGGAAGAGCTTGTCAGAGCCATCAGTAGATGTACCATTGAATGCACTTTTATACTATCATCCCTGCTTTAGGATACAGACACTTAACCTTAAATGACTTGTCTCAGTTTCCCAAGTTTGTCGGGACGTACTGGAGCTGGGACTACAGCTTTTAAATGGGGATTCCCTGCACTGCCTTCTCATCTCACATTCCCTGGGGCCTTTGTGACACTTGGCACATGGTACACGCTTGATAAATATTTGTTGAATTTGTACAAATGTTGAATTGCCACTGGCCGATTTCAATCTTTGAATTACAGTAGCTATGGTGACTGTGCTGTCAGCTATTTTACATTTAAAAAAAAGTCTAGCGAGTAGGCAATTCATCATCCGAAGATGCCAAATGGGAGTGGCAATTAAACCTAATTTGGGGTGGACAGCTTGCAAGTTGTAGTTAATTCTTTACTACTTTGATTAAGAGGCCAACATTGGCCTTCATCTCCTCCTGGATGGAGGTAGAATAAAATTTAAGGAGAGAGCTCTGTATTGAGTTCTAGATCTATTTTAAGAGTTTCAATGTAGAATTGTTTTAGAAAATAGTACTCAGGTAATTCAAAGGTTAATTTGAACCTCAGTGAGTCTACCTTTTGCCAAATTCTACTCTAGGAGGAAGTGGTGAAGTATTCTAGAAGTTTCAATGTTCTAGAATATTTGAACATGTGAAAATGTTTCAACCCTTAGAAGCTTTTGATTCTTTTAACACATTTTTTTTTTGTTAGTGAATATTCTCATATTAAAAATTAAAGTGGTTTAAAAAAATGTAAGTCTTTAAGTTGGTTTTGATGATTTAAATACTATCGAATTCAGTCTCAGTGTTCTACTCAAAACCAGACACAGCCTCTTTATGACGAGTGAGGCCTCCGAATCTGTAGGACTCCCTCATTCTGCCTGTAGACTTTGGTATGACTCTCCCAAGACAAGTTTGGTGAGGTTGGATGGGGCTGAAGAAAAGGAAAATAAAAAATAAGGTTGTAAATAAGTAAAGACTGAGCTGCAAGAAGTGATACATGCAAATTCCAAAATTATATAACACCAATTTAAAAATAAGTTGGGACTAACCTTTTTTGTTTTTAATTTTGTTTCTGCCCAGTTGTACCACTTTTACTGCTGATGTGCCATTGTGGAGACAGAGCCAAAGGCTTTGCCCCCATTCCTGGCACTGTAGAGATGCTGCATCCTTGGAATAATGAAGGGGCCCCACCTGAAGACAAGGTCAGATAATCAGATATCCATGGAACCTGCCTTCTTTTCTGATTTTAAAGGGTCCTTGGGAAGTGTTTCTACCATTATAGGTCATGAGAAAGTAAAGTGGTCCTTACAGATTTCATTCACATGCCTTTGAATGAAACATATTTTGTGTTTATTGCCAGGGCAGCGTTGAGGTTGTTTTGCTCTAAAGCGGGAGGAGGGGAATGTCTGGCCCACGGGCCACATATGGCCCTCAAAACCATTTGCTCTGGCCCTGCCAAGGCAACTGCAGGCAGGACTCGAAATTCAATAAATCTAGGAGCTTTTCTCATAGCTAATTTTTAAGTTAATAATCTTATATGTATGGCCAGAGAATGATGTTATAAATATCTAAATGGCCCTTGGCAAAAAACGGTTCCTCACCCCTGCTCTACTGTGACAAGTCCTGTGTTACAGAGAATGTAGAAAACGGGTCAGGTAGTGGCACAGGGAATATAGAATAAAGGTTAGAGAGAGCAAGAGTGTGTGGAGATTTAGAATGAAAATTTTTATTACTACCAATATTAAATGGGGACTTTACCTCAACCAGGTGCCCACCACCCCATAACAGTTGTGAAAGATTTTAAAATCTCCTCCTCTACCTACATAACAACCATCTCCCATCGTCTCTTTATTGCGTCTTCACCCTGGGTCTCTCATCACCACCTGCAGTGAGCGTCATGTCTAATAGGATATGATTTAGCATCAAGTGTCAGAGAACTCAGCGTAACAGTGGCTTAGATATAAATGTGGGTGGTCCAGGACCAACATGATGACTCCATGTGGCCACAGGCTCCTTTTCCCTTGTTCCTCCGTAGATGAGTTCCATTCCCAAAAGCAAATAGGAGAGAAGTGAAGAACCGCTCTTGAAGAACGCTTCCCAAAAGATGCATATTCCATTTCTACTTGAAATCACATGAACCAGAATTTAGTCCGGTGGCAATTTCTAGTAGCAATGGAGCCTTAAAACTACAGTCTATATTTGGGATAACCGTGTGTCCAGTTAGACAAAAAGTAACGATTCTATGGCCATAAAGAAGGCATTAAACTCTAGAGGAAAGTTGGATTGCAGTTGATGCCAATAGAGTAAATGAGCCGAGACTATATTTAAATAACTTTTGTTTTCTCCTTGGATTATAATCATCTAACAAAACAAGAAGGTAGAATGGAGCTCTTCAGAAGACTCAGAGTTATTCAACATAAAATATTTTTCCTAATTTGTTTCTGCGGAAATAGTTTATGCCCACTTAGCTCAGATCCTACCGTCCATACGGATCCTTCATCCTTCTGACTCAGCTCCCAACCGTGTTTGCCCTCCCAGGTGGTGCCGTCGCTTCTGACGGCGGATCGTGGCGACAGTGTGGCGGTGGGCAGTGGAGCAGGAGGTGCAGCAGTCAGGGAAACCACCGTGAAAGGAAGCAGCTCTGCGTCCTTTACCAGAGCGCAGCATGACATGTCCGAAGTGGACGGAAGATGGGAAGAACACAGAAGCCATCTTTCTGGGGGGGCCACCCAGGTTATAGGGACAACAGGAGCCATCGTAGGCAGTGAAACCATAAGGACCACAAGAGACACGGGGACTTTCAGAGACATGGCCGGAGCTCGAGCAGCTGCTACCGCGGTGAATGAAGAATTCTTAAGAAGTTATTTCACTGAGGTAAGGGTTGGTTTTTAGGTGCGGGAGAGAAAACATTTGTATGTGAATATGGCATTATTAGGGTAATTGTTGCCTTGGATCTAGATGGGATTTTGGGGGAGTTTTTTTGTTTTTTTAAGAATGTTTACAGGTAATGAGGGAAGAGAGACACGACCCATTGAACCAGTCAGTCAACTAAATTATGTGGTGATCACAAATGACCCCACAGTCTTATTCCTCACGAAGGCCATTTCTTACATATATGTTTTTGCCAGTTAATGTATCTCTGCTCTTCCCCATGTTGTCTTCATTCCAAGATGCCAAGAGCAGATTGTACCTGGGAAGTTGCCGTTTTGGGGGCGCATATAGCAATGCAGAACCAGTCGATGGCTCTTAAAGCCTCTGCCCTTTTTGCCCTCAGATTTTATTGGCCACAGTGAGTCACATACCAAACCAGATCTCAGTGGGTCAGAAAGTATAGTCCCTCTGCAGGAGCAGATGGAGAATACCTGACCTGAAACACACAATCTATGATGTCCATTTAAATTTTGTCTTCTGAATGAGAGTAGTTGGCTTCACTACTGAGGTAATTCGCAAAAGATTAGGAGGAAAGTTGCAGGAAAGATGATCAGATACAGTGAGGAAGCTCATGTCTGAAATGAGAATTAGAAGCTGGACTGGGCGCCTTTCTTGAGAATGAAGCCCATGTGTCCCATGGGCAGAGTCAGAGTGTCAGGCATCTGAAGGACACTTGAGAGAGTAAGGCAATGGGCTTCCATGGAGGCCAATTTATTTCTGTCCCCTCTCTTTTTAATGGTTACAAATTACTGGGGTGCTTTCCCACTTTCTCTTTCCTTCTGCTCTCCTTTCATATCATCTGCCCCCCACCCCAAGTATCAGCTTGCCAGGGAAAAAGGGATGTGTCAGTGTCAAGGAAAACCACTTCTCATATTGCCCTTTTCTGTTTCACTGCCAAGCTCCATTCTGGTGCCCTGTTTTATTTTGATATTTTTTTTCCTCTCTGCTCTAATCCTGCTCTAGTCAGTCTTGGTTATATATATGTATGCAACTTTTAATTCAGAAAACATTTCAAACTTAACAGAAAACTTGCAGGAATAATAGAAATTTTGAGCTTCTGTATACCCTTTATCCAGATTACCCAATTATTAACACTGAGCCACATTCGTCCCATTCTTTCTCTCTCCCCCCCCCTTTTCTCCCTCTATTTCTCATACACACACGCACTCGCATATTCTCTTACATTACCACAGCAAACAAATTAAGAGGCTTAACAGTGACACATCACAAATTTCTGTTTAGCCAGTTATCACAATGATGTCTTTTATAGCCATTGTTTTTCCTGTCCAGAACCCAATCCAGAGTCCTGCCTTCCATTTAGTTGTCATGACATTTTAATCAGGAACAGTCCCCTCTGCCTTTCTTATCTTTCACAGTATTTATATTTTCTAAGGATACTGGCCAGTTGTGTTCTAGGATGTCCTTCAATTTGGGTGTCTCTGATGTTTCCTTGCAGTTAGACTCAGGTTATACATTTTGGGCAGAAACATAGTCTTGTTCTTAAATGAAGTTGTGTCACTAATTATATGCCTCTGTGTTTATTTCCATTTTAGAAACTTTCCTGTTATACTGAGGAAGATGACAGTCACATAGCCAAAGATTGCCTTCTGGTTTATTCTCAGGAAGAAACTGAATCTCTCCATGGTTCCATTGGTTGTTGCAGTTTTATTGAAGGAGAGCTAGATGACCACTTCTTGGATGATTTAGGGTTTAAATTCAAGACACTAGCTGAAGTTTGCTTGGGTCGAACAGTAGATATGGATATGGAAATTGAGCAGAGACCAAAACCTAAGAGAGAAACAGCTTCACATTCATTCTCCGAGCAAACCAGGGTTAATTCAGAGACTACCTTCTCCTCTGGTAGTAGCTTTCAAGTTCCAAAACCTTTGCATGAAGCAAATACAGAGGAAATAACTCAGGAAATAGTCACGGAAAGGTCTGTGTCTTCTAAGCAGGGTCAAAAGGTAGCGACACGGCTCCCTAATCCATTGGCGTCTGGAAATGTCATAGTGACGGAAACGTCCTTTGCCACAGGCTCCACTGTGCCGCCACCGGGCACGGTGATCCTGGGCCCCAGACAGCCGCAGGGCCTTATCGTGAGGGAGCGGGTGTATGCTCCAGCTCCCGCCGTGGTAGATGGGCATTATGCTAGTGAAGGTAACGTCACGGTTACCGAGAGAGTCCTGCAGCCCAACGGGGGCCTGTCTGGTCCTCTGGAGGGCGCTCCGCACCTGCCAGAGGGACACTACGTTATGGTGAGGGAGAGAGAGAGCTTCCTTGCCCCCAGCTCGGGTGCGCAGCCCGCTGTGCCCAAGCCCAGTGCAGGGGCAGGACAGAACGTGACAGTGACGGAGAGGGTGCTCACACCCGCTTCCACTCTGCAGTCCGGTTACCCAGCTCCTTCGGGGAGGTCCGTGACGGCCAGAAAGACGGTGGTTTCTGGAGCTGGCGTCCCCGGCCCTCTGCCGGATTTCGGTTCGGAGGAGTCTGGTCATTCTAGTTCCACGGCCGCCACGTCGTCCACCAGGGTGACCAAGCGCAGCACAGTGCAGCATGCTTACGCCTGAACAGCCGCCACAGCCCCACCCAGGGTCTCTCCAGCGGTCACCGCTGTCGGGTTTGCAGTGGGCCTGCCCTTCAGCTTCACGGCGGAAGAGGCACATACACAAAATTTAAATCTTAATAATAGACGGCGGACCTTGCTGTCCCAGGGCCCAGGGGTGCCCTTCAGAGATGCTCTGGGATTTCCTGAGGGCATAAGCATGATGCTGTATATTACGTGCCTTTTAGTGAGTTGTGGCCAAACAATGTTCGCAAACCAAGTTAAACAGAGTAAATCTGGCTTCTGAGAATTTACCAAATTAACACAGAGTATCCAGTTCATCAGCCCTGCAGTAGAGCCATCCATGAAACGGCCCTGCCTCTGCGTGGCATGTTGTTAACATTTAACATTGCTGTTCTCTAGTCCGTGCTTCACTGCACCCGGCAGGTTACCCACACGCATTTATCCAAAGATGCACACGTAGTCCAGTGACCAGTTTTGTTGGTTTTCCTTAAGACCAGAGGCCTTCCAATCTGTGTTAGGGTGACTGAATTGAGTAGCATTGACATGGTAAAAACACACGTTTTGGTGCATAAAAACTGTATGTATATGATTGTGTGTGTGTTGTATGACCTTAAAAATAGCATTATACCTTCCCTTTGTCTCTCAATAATCATGGAAATATTGAATACTTCCAATTCAGTTGAATAACCCAGGGAAAAATTCATAAATATAAAATCACTTTCCTTTTTATAGTAATAATATACTATTTATAAAACCTCAGGCTATATTATCTTCTAATTTTGTACAGCTAAATTAACCATGAGACTATGCCTGTAGAAAGAACCAGGGCTATTTCAATGCTGTTATTCATCCTCAGTGCCTAACATGGGTTCCAAATCAATATTTGTGGCATTAAGCTGGATTTTAGAAGCCACTCTCTTTAACTTACCATTTCAAAACATTGAAACACCTTGTAATTTCTATAATTACGAGTTTGAAGTTAGTATTTTATTCTGTGTCTCAAAGTCATTGACTAGTTGGCCATGACTTACTACATATTAAATATGTAATTAATAGGAATTTGTATAACATCCTTGCCCTGTTTTGAAAAGCGATTTGGGTATTTTGACTAAATAAATAGATTATTTTTATTGCTCTTTGGGAAAAGAATCCATTTCAAGTTTCAAAGTATATGTGTATTTTAGTAACAATTTATATAAATATTCACAACAAAAAATTTTCATAAGTTTTACATACTGTGTAATTTTGTGATTTCTCAAGTTATTTTGCTTAGGGAAATGAATCTTTAAAAAATTTATTTTTGTAGCACATTTATAGAAGAAGTATTGTTGAATTGTGTTATGCAAAGGACTGATACTGTTTGTTCCCACTGACTAAATGTTTTACTCTCTACTTGTGTCGTTGCTTTTTTTTTTTTCATCATAGACATAGTTGCTATATTTTGCCAAGTATGCAACAGGAATACCACTACTGTGTGACATTTAAAAATGATCTAACTGCTTTGAACAAACACAACTTGGTCTTAAACTTCCTCCTTGGGCAGGCTTGGAAGCCCTAACCTGTCACGTGTGTGTAGAGTAATCACATTTTCTAAATGCTTTTGTTTGTTCCCAAACGGGTGATTTGTATTAGTTTTTACATTTGTTCCTTGGGAGACTATATTTGTATATATATCAACAAAATATTTAAATAAAAAAATGACCTTTAGAGCAACTTCTTGCCCATCTGTTTTTATTGCTCCGTCATATTTTACAGGGAATGGAGCTGGAGGTTAGAGGAGGAGACAGCAGCCTGAAGGCAGGTCCTTGTTTGGTGTTTCAATTATAACAGCTTCCATCCGGCTCAGTCAGCCTCCTTGGAAGAGCTGTTTCCCTTCCTGAGGACAGGAGAAGGCCCAGTTAACCCTCTGCGGTCGTTTGTCTGCTCTCAGCCACCACAGCAAGGAACCGTACGAACCTTTATTCATTCATGTATCAGTTCATATCCGACCAGTATGACACCCATGTCCAAATTTAATACGACCGCAAAGGGTTAAATTTGAGTTTCAGATCAATAATGAATAGTTTTTATAGTGTGAGTATGTCCCTTAGCAAAGAATCAGCTGCGATCTGAAATTCCAGTGTAACTGGGCACTCTCCTGTTTGCCGCGTCCGCAGCGTCGTTCCTGAGGGACTGAAGTTAGCTTTCTGTCCAGAAACTAACAGGAGGAGACTGAAGAGAGCTGCACGTCTGACCCCGAAAGATGAGGTCGTGAAATACAACCAGCGTTGAGAGGCTGTTTTAGTTGTTATAGGTTACAGCCGGGAGGAGGCCAGAGGCTCTGCCTATACTATAATGTCACATTAATAAATATTTTACAATGCTGGCACATCAGGACACCCTAAAGCATGAAGATTTGCTTCAAATAACTTCCAGATCATTAAAACCTCTTTAACGTACCAAAATTCCGTGGTTTCACTATTTTAGTGTAGTTCAGTTCCTCTCTATCATTACTGATTTTTTTTGTCTACTTTTATTAAAGAGGGATGTTAAAAATCCCCAACTGATTGTGGCTTTGCCCATTTCCCTTTTAATTCTACTCCTTCCTATATTTTGAAACTTGTTATACCTGTTATTAGGTACAAACACATTTAGAAATATTATATCCCCTCCCCCCAAAAAATAACCTTTTTAATGACATATTGATAAATTATGTCTCTATTTCTGGTTATATTCTTTGTGTTAACATCTTTGCTTAAACATTAATGTTGCTATACCAGCTTCTTATGCTTCGTGTCTGCACAGTACAGCTGATCATTCTCAACCTGCCTGTGCCTTTATAATGTGTTTCTTGTAAATATATAGGCAGGTCTTGCTTTCTTACCATTTTAATAATGTCTGACATTAAACAGAAGATTTTAATCTGCTTGCAGCAGTTCTCACATGGATGAGTTTAAGCCTGCCTTCTTGGTATTTGTTTTCTCTTGGTCCCATCGGTTCTTCATTTCTCCGCTCCTTGCCTGCCTGCCTTTGTGTGTGGCGTATGCTAGGATCGCACCGTAGCTCCCCTACTGACCTTTTAACTATACCTCCTGCATTTATTTTCTTTAACTGGTTGCTCTTGTGAATGGAAATGCGATCAAGAACAAAAATCTACCCACCTAGGAAAACTACACAAAGGTAGAAGGGAAAGAAAACAATTTTATTATTGAGTAAGCATTAAGTCCGAATGACACATGCATCTCAGGCAGCCCATAAAGAAATTGCAAAGACAAAAATCTCACCTTTTTATATAGGCAGGCAGATACAGCCCATTGCATGCATGTTCACAAGGTAAATGAGAACTTGTCCTCAAGCAAGACTGACCAGCACCATAACTCACCTTAAATTCACCTGGTAACCAAGGCTGCCGTTGTGTTTGCTGATTGCCCCCCCCCATCTGTTGCCAGACTCAGAGTCCAGGACCACCCCTGAGCTCTTTTGTGAATGACCCATTAAACTCTCCTTACTTCCACCTGCTTCCCCCGAACCGTCACTGACGCAGGTGTTCAGCTGCTAAACAAGGAATCATTTTTACAAATCATAAGACCCGCTCCCTTCTTAGAAAGTCCTGGTGTATTAGTTTGCTCAGGCTCCCATGCAAAGTATCACAGACTGGGTGGCTTCAACAACAGACATTTATTTCCTCACAGCTCTGGAGGCTGGAGGTCCAAGAGGAAGGTGTTGGCAGAGCTGGTTTCTTCGAGCCTCTCCCCTTGTCCGTCTTCCCCCAGTATCTTTCCATGGGCTTCCTTCTTATGAGTCTATGTCCAATTTCCTCTTACAAGGACACCAGTCACATTAAATTTATGTCCATCCTGACCATCTCAAAAAAAGATTTTTATGTATGTTTTTATTGATTTGAGAGAAACATAGATGTGAGAGAAACACCAATCGGCTGCCTCCTTCACACTCCCTCTGGGGACAGAGCCTGCAGCCCTGGCATGTGCCCTGACTAGGAGTTAAACCAGTGACCTTTTGGTGCCTGGGATGTAGCTCAACCAACAGAGCCATGTCGGCCAGAGCCTGGCAACCTCATTTCAACTTAATTACCTCTGTAAGGAACTTATCTCCAAGTACAGTCAGAGTCTGAGGTACTTAGTGGTTAGGATTTCAGCATATAAACTTTAGGGGAACACCGTTCAGCCCATAATACCTAGTAGACAAACGAACTTAGCCTGAAGAGCTGTACTATTTTTTCCCCCATGAAAGTCATTAATTTCTTTTTCCAATTATTTGGTTAATTATTAATACAAATTACTTTTCACCATAATAAAATTTAAGCCTGAGTTGGAAGCAGCCTGAATGAAGAGACTGTAGCTCTGCTGAGCCACTAGAGAAATCTCAAAGGTAATCAAAGCAAAAGCACGCCTGGTTCTACAGCTTCTGAAGTTGTGGACCTAAGTGCTGTTGACATCAGCCACCGTTCCCGGCTCAGTGGCAGAGGCCATGTGCTTCTTGTTGCTTTTTAATTTCCCCAGAAACCTTGTGGCCCATGCACCACAAACGACTCTTCAGGTAAGCTTGGGGAAGCGTAATCATTCTCTCCTTTGGAACTCATCCTAAGCATTATTTTTTTTTCTCCCTATTTGCTTCTGAGGCTTCTATTCATGCCACAGTGGTGTTTCCTGGCTTTCTTTTGTACCATACATTTAAGTCAGTAGAAATTATTCTTCCTCCACCTTCCCTTCTAGTAAAAAAAATAAAAAATGACTCAGAGACCTTAAAATAAAATATATCAATCTGCTTCTTCATTATGACATCTGTTATCATGTCTGTGAGATAATTCACTTCAAAATCACTTCACTAGAAGGTGCTTGATCAACACATGTACAAGTTAATTCTAATTGATTCCCTAGGAGTGGTTAGTGTTTGAAGAATTCTAATCAGAAATTGACCCTCCAGGGATGGTTACTTAGTGCTTCAGGTATCATTATCGAAATCCATATCCGAAGGCTTGGTAATTAGCATAAGGGGTAGAAGTAATTTTTCATCGGTGAATTAGTGGTTTTGAGACTAGTGATTGCTTAGGCGATGGGTACAACCCCACTGCACTTCCACATGTGCAAGAATATGGCAGACCCAGGGGTCTGAAGCTCCTGTGAAGAGCTTGCTGTCCAGTCTCATCAGTTTTGTGTCCTTCCACCTCGCGGAGCCTCCTGCCATCTGACCAGCCACAGCACTGGCTCCTCCTGTCATCCACACCTGCCTCCCTCCGCCTCAGAGTGGACGGTAGGACAGGAATGGAAATGCCCCGTGTTACAAAACCAGGTTCTCTGACTGCTTTGGTGCCTGTCTGCTAATAAATATTTGTACATTTTGTGAGCTTGGTTTAATATTTGCTTATTTTGTAATAAATCACTGGCATAGACCCATCTATAACAAGCAGGAATCATCAATATTTTAAAAATTTAAGCTGTTATTTGCTTAATGGCCTAATGGCTTAGGAAAATTAGCAGCAATATCTATTTAATTTAATTATGTTTCTTGGAAGATGTACTGCCTGGGTTCAACCCCTTCTTTGTTTCACTCCAATTTCCTCACTTTTAAAGTGCTATTTTACCAAAATATTTTATTTTATTATATCATGTACTTTATTGGGAAAAGGCAAAATATAGATTAAAAAAGAAAAAACAAACTTTATCCTTATATTTCTCTATTTGCCTCATGTATGTTATTTTATTTTCTTATCCCCACCTTCACCAAGAAATTGAGATTATTGAACGCAGGGATGGGATTTTTAAAAAACATTTCTTAGTTTAAAATTACAGTTGACATACAATATTATATTAGTTTCAGGTGTACAATCCCATGATTAGACATTTATATAACTTGTAAAGTGAGCACCCAATAAACCTTTTTAAATCTGTCTTCTCATGATACACTCAAACAAGACAATTGTGATTTTTAAAAATCCAACAAAATATTCAAAGTGGATTTCCTAAACCTGTGTGTGATCGGTGATGTCAGTGTCCCACCCGTCCATCCTTCATTTACTCTGCAACCTCGAATTTGCTGCATCCCAAACCCAAATTTGTTCTCACCGTAAGCCTTCTCAGCAGACTCCGATAGGGTCTGAGGAGTTCTGATATGAAGAGAACTGCAGGGGTTTTAGCACAGAATGGAAACTATCTTCAGCGGCTCCACGTCTCTTCTGTGTGTTTCAGTGTTAATATTCTGGTTGCTTGAATTGTTCGAGATCTTACTTGCTGCATTAAAGATTGGTTTTAGTGCCCTGTCCTTTTACCCACGGTTGACCTTAGCATGGAACCCAGAGGCCCCGCGTCCCCGCGCCTGTGCTTTCAGCTTCTTCTAGCAGAACGTTTGGGTTTACAATCCTCTTGAGTTGGACCCTGCTGGAGTAATCTCGAGTTTTGTCATTTCCAGCACCTCCAAGGACCTCTCTCACTGTCACTCCCGACTTACCTGGGCTTTTTCTCAGAGAAAAAAATGTTATATCCTATGCAATATTCAAATTGATAGTATATTCAATACAGTAGTGTAGGGGGGATGGAGCTGGGAAAGACAACAGCCTTAGTGGGCAGCACTATTAAAAAAAGTGGGGACATACACAAAATATAAACATCATAAATGCTTGTAAATGTACTCCTGCTAGATGAAGCCCAGACTAGCAGTAAACTACGTGAACATTCCCCTAGTTATAACTCATGTTCCTCCACTTGCGGGTCCCCTGGACAACAGAAATAGATGGAATAACAGAAGCAAGTCTGTCTAAACCTGCGCACCCCCCAAAACCATGGCCTCACGGGCATTGGAGTAGGAGGGTGTTATACGTTCTCTGGCCACAAGATGGCACTATGCACGCAGCAAAAGGCGCAAAGTCCATCAGGATCAAAGCTCAGAGAGAAAAAATTAAGCCACTTAAATTAGTTCATATGCTAGGGAAACTCACAAAGGCCAATACCTGCTTTTGCTAACTGTGCTTCTCCCAGATAAAGTGTGATATGCTTCAGGATTGTCTGGGAAATCACACCCAAATTATGGAAGTCTAATAAAACCTGTAGAGCTCCTCTGGTGGTAAAACGCAAAAACGTCTTTCTGAAGGTCAGTCTTGAGCCTTTGGCTCTGTTAAAAATACTGCACTTCGGAGGAAATAATCCTGGCCAATGGATTTACATATAACACCCTCAGTCTGATGTAGGCTAATTTTGAGAATAGATGCTGACTTTTTCTGCCAAACTAGATTCAATTCAGCAAACACTTGTGCAAAGCACCGCTTAGTGACTAAGTTTCTCCAAAGATGAATAAACTTGCCCTCCAGGGACCTACATTGTAGTGGAGATGATAGTTACCAACACTGGAATCTGAAAAGCAGTACAGCCTATAATAAGCAAGGCATCAAAGATAAAAAATGCCGAGACTGATTGGAAGATTAATTCCTACATGAGGCAGGGCATGGGAAATACCCAAGCAGTGTTGGAGAGGCGGGCTTTTCATGAAAGTGAAAATAAAGTCAACATGGATCAGCCTGATAGAGACCTCACACTGATGAGGGTACTGGTATTTGGGAAATGACTGATAAAGCACAGGGTGTGGATGAAGAGGTAGGTGCAGGCCACAGGCTAACTCTGTGGGAGTAGAATCTAGCCAATAGAGGGCCACTGAAAATTTCTGAGCAGGACCAAAGTTTGATCAGGTTTTCGGAAAGAGCCCTCAGACTGTAGAGGGGGATGGGCTGCAGGGGGGAAATTCTGAATCGGGAGAGTGGGGGAAAGTTGAAGATAACTCCACCCCTGTGAATGTTAAATATTAATCTCTTATTTTTTTCCCTCTGGATTTTAATTGATTTTTCTATGTACCAGTGCCTTTTTATTTGCTGTAAAGTAAATTTTAAATGTTATGTCAACAAGGACACCAAACCAACAGAGAAGTAGATATAGTCAATTATGGGAAACATTTTCCCCTAAACAAAATAGGAATACAGCACTTGACAAAAGATTCTTTTATCTTGACTTGTGAATTTATTTATATAAAGTGTTACTAAGTTAAGCAATCAAAATAACACTGAGTCATTTACTTAAGGAATCCCTTACATTTAAAAGTAATAAAACTACTTGAAATTAGACTATTTCAGAAAACCATTGACATATGCTTGTTCCATGAAAGTTGGATTTCATTTTGGTCTCCCTTATGAAATTGTAAGCTTTCTGAACCAAGATCATCTTTATCCATCCCGTATTCTCAGTACATAAAACAATGCCTTGTATGTGGCAAGCATTCAATTACTTTTTGTTGTTGAATTGCCCTTAAATTAAGCAGTATTATTGAAATTACAGTGGTGCCTCGGTTTTCGAATGTCTCTGTTGATGAACATTCCGGGTTACAAACGCCGTAAACCCAGAAGGAAATGCTTCGGTTTTCGAACCTGCCTCGGAAGTGGAACACGCCACACGGCTTCCGCTGAGGGCAAGGTCCTGAGGCCCAGCTGTCGGCTGGGATCCCTCGGTTTTCGAGCGTTTCTGAACTCAAACCGTCTTCCAGAGCGGATCACATTCGAAAACCGAGGGACCACTGTAACTGAATGGCATACCTTCTGTCACTGGACATTTCCCCCAACATTCGGTGAACACCCATATCCCTATCACCTACATTCCACTGTTATTCTTTATCACGTATCTATCTACCCATCCATCAATCCATCTTATTTTTTATGAATTTCAAATTAAATTATAGCCTAAAGAACACTCCCCCCCTCAAATATATCAGTGTGCTTATCTTTAACTAGAGTTTAGGGTTTGTTTACATTTTCTTCTCTGAGATAAAATTATATACAATGAAATGAACCAATTTTAAGTGTAAATTTGCTAAGCTTTGACAAATGCGTATACCAGTGTAACCCAAACTCCTTTCAAGATGTGGAAGTTACTATCACACCAGAAAATACTAATGCCTCTTCCTGCTCAAGCCCCAGCCCCAGCCCCACCCCCAGAGGCAACAAATTATTTATTGATTTATTGATTTATTTTTGTGTTTTACCTCTTCTAAAACTTTACATAAATGGAATAATTTAGTGTGTGCTCTTTGGGATAAGCCTTCGGAATTTCCCTCAGCATAATGCCTTTGATTCACCTGTGCTGTGCGTATCTGCGACACATTTCTTTTCGTTGGCAGCAGTATTTTATTGTATAGTTGTAGCAAAGTTGCTTAACCGTTCTCATTTGGAGGGACACTGGGCTGTTTTCCAGTTTTGTGTTATCAAGAATAAAGCTTCTGTGAACATTCTTGTTCAAGCCTTTGTTTTCATTTCTCTTGGGAAATAATTAGGATTGAAGTTGCTGGGACATAGGGCAAATGTATATTTAGACATTTTCAAGGGCTGGTTTTTACAAAAAGCTGGGCACTTCTTGCCACGCTTGATCTCCCCCAGTTTGATTATCTCAGAGAAATCCCCGAGTAAGAGCACCCATGGGGATTCATTGAATGCTCCACGCCTCACTCAAAATTCTAGAGCATCAGAGGGGTCTCTCCGTGCCATATGATGCACACCTGCCATAGGCTGAATGTCTGTGTCCCCTCAAAAGGCATATGTTGAAAACTACCCCCCAATGTGATGGTATGAGGAGGTGGGGCCTTTGGGGGGTGGTTAGGTCAGGAGGGTAAAGCCCTCATGAATGGGATTAGTCCCTTATAAAAGAGAGCCCAGAGAGCTCCATCACCACTTCCACCGAGGGCACAGAGGGAGAGGACTCGGGCTCTCATCAGACACCTTTATCTTGAACTTCCCAGCCTCCAGAACTGTGAGAAATGAATTTCTGTTGTTTATAAGCCTCCCAGTCTGTGATATTCTGTGATAGCAGCCAGAACAGACTAAGACAGAATACACCCCCACCCCCACCTGACAGCTGATTAGATGAGATAAGAATGACTGGCCAGGAGCCCATCTATAGGCTGTCTGGAAGCCCAAGAGATAGACGGGGTCAAAGATCTTCCCACCACGGGATGATGGTGAATAACCGGTCCAGTTAATTCTTGTCTCTGAACATTTGAAATAGATGCACTGGAAAGAGACATTTAGTTAGAAGTGGGTAGAGAAGGGAAAAGACACACAAAGCATTCTTCACGTTTCTTGGAGAGCAGCTAAATCCGTGGTTAAGAGATAGATGGGGGCTCATGCTTTTCCAAGGGATGAGCTTTTTCTCCAGGAGTTTCCCTTGCAAATGAAGAGAAATAAAATACCCATGTAATCTGGAGCATTCACAGAAAGAACAGTATAATCCACATTATTCTTTCTATTGCAGAGTTTAAAGCCTTAAAATTTGTTTTAAGGGGCTGACATGGCCCTGGTAACGGGGTGAAGAACACCTGCCACCACAGACAGCCTATGATCATTCTAATGGCTCATCAAACTATAACCAGATTCTTCAGCTCAGCTTCAAAGATTTCACTTCAAGAAAACATTACAATTATGACAAGATGCACGTTCATTAGATGGATGTTCACCACAGCATTGTTTATCATGTAAAAACTGTAAGCAGCAGGTTATGTCGAGCTCATTAAAAGTCGTTCTCTGTGCAGTGCTACCTGTGGACTAATGAGACACTTTAAAGTTACAAGACAGTGATGCTCCTAAATTGTTTTTAGTAATTGTGTGGATACAAGAGAGCACGGAGTAGACCTTTCCACCACTCCTCTTGGCCTTTCTAACTGTATCAGCTACAGCTGGCTCAACGGCCCACTTTCCAGAGAGCAAAGGTGAAGTTCACAGGTGTGTGGCACAGGTGCACACCCTGCTAGTTGAAGCTTTCAGGTGCGGTGACCTTCTCAGTGGTTCTCACTCTGGTCAAAAACTGTCACAATTTGCCGCCCGGGCGTGGCTCAGCGGCTGAGCATGGACCTAGGATCCAGGCGATCGGGGTTCGATTCCCGGTCAGGGCACATGCCTGGGTTGCGGGCTCGACCCCCAGTTGGGGGCGTGCAGGAGGCAGCCCATCAATGACTCTCATCATTGATGTTTCTCTCTCTCTCTCTCTCCCTCTCCCTTTCTCTCTCTGAAATCGATAAAGATATACTTATTTTAAAAAAAACACCTGTCATAATTGTAGTCAGTCTTGAAGAGAGGAAAGTAAATGTGCATTTCCCTTTGGAATAATACTCTGAAACGACAGAGACACAACATATGATAATGGTGGTGATAACGATAGCAGGCAATGCATCCTGGATACTTTCTACGGGCAAGCACTATGCTAACTGAGCATTTGTCCATCCTATTATCTGTCTTTATCCTCATGACAATCCTAGAAATACAGCCTGTTGTTTTCTCCCATTTTCTGGATGAGTAAGCTGCGGGTTATAGCACTTACACAATATGTACAGCTGGGTGACCCGTCTCGTGCCTTCTACATCGTCAGACATTCAGCCCTAGCTGAAAAAATGACAATAGGGAGACAAGAAAAATCAAGAGTGAGGGGTACTTCAGGACAGCAAAAAAACATTTATTGCCACTTCCAGTCTTTGAGTTTGTTGGGACTCTTTAAAACCAACTCAAGAGCCAAAGACACAGAAAAGGGTTGTCCCACCCCGACCCCCCACCTCACATACCATAAACTAGTTTCCATCACTACAAACAAAAGCACAGGGCAGAAATTTCCATTCACCTATGATCTATGATGGGCTAATCTGCTTTAGCTATCACTTAGCAACGGGCAACAAACAGAGGTCGGCCAAGCCTGGCTGATTAGCATTCTTTTTTCATCAAAAGATCAGAGTTATTACAAGGCATAGCCAACCATAGAGAGGCTTACAGGGTTGTAAAGGTCAGGCAAAGTTGCTATTGGTTTTGTTTGGGGGTTTTTTCCTTCAGTGCAAAACAAGTTTTCTTTGCTCTTCGGTTTTATGAAACTCAGATGGTCTTTGAAAGAGACCAGATTGTGGACGGTGGAGAGGGTCCCCAGCTCACTCAGTCTCTGAACCCCAGGGGGACCTCAGGCCCATTACTCAGCCTCTGCAGCTTCTCAGCTTTCTATAAACACTAAAGTCCACGCCCACCCATGATAATAACGATCAGTTGTGACACGCTTTGAAGTCTAACCTGACAAGGCTAACTTTCACTAGTGGGGAAAAGAGCAGTGATTTCCAATAAGGAAAACACATTCACTCTCAAAGAGAATTGAAACCAGCTTGAAGCTCGGCGACCCGAACCTCCCATTCAGAGGTACTTCCCCAGCCAGTGAAAATGGGAAAAGGGACCACGATCTTTCCTTCTATCCACTCCTGTTTACAGCTTTACATCAGGAAGTTCTTCCTTAAGTCTCACCGGAATCCTTTGTGCTACTGTTTCAAGCTAATCCCTTCTTGTGCTCTTCATACTGGAGGCATCACCTTTCTTAGGATTTTTCTTAGTCTTTTATTTACTTGACGTGCATCATGAATTCAGTGGACCTATCTTTTCTCCAAGCTCAATCTTTAAATCCCTCATTAGGAAGACATCTACTGGGCCTGGCACTAGGTACATGCAGAGAATATTACTCTTACATGGCCCTCGCCTGCAAGGAGCTTACTATCTCGTGGGGTGAAGTATTTAAAGAAAATAATGTCAGCAGAATGTGTTGTGTGAAGTTCAGGCATTCTCTGTGTTTGAGACTTTGCATTCTGATTATTGTCCATTCAAAACTGCCTTATTTTTTCATTTCAAAGTTTCAGCTATATTTTATCACTAAAATTCAACTATTAATTTCTACTGGAAGAATGGGGGGAGGCAAGAACAGAATGGACATGCTACCTAGTAGCAAAACGAGATAAAAAGGGAACACCAGAATGTATCTTGTAGCCTTGTAACTACATGAAGTGGAAATAAATAATGCATTTCCTGGATTCGAGGAACCATAAATTATAAGATGCATCAATGGTTTAATAAGAGAACAAATGCCGAAAGTGGGAATGAGCACAATAAATATCTAGATGCTCTGATTCTAGAAATCCAAGGCAAAGTAATAACCGACATTAAATAGATATCATATACCAAAAAGCATCTTACGGAAATACAGTGGAGTGTTTTTAACTATTTTCCTTTCTAACAGTTGACAGCTAATGATGAGAGAGGAACACAACTAACATTTCCAGTTGTTCTGCAGAAGGGATATCATTGTCCTCATTTAACATCTGGGGAAAGTGAAGCCCAAAGGAAATCTCTAACTTTGGCCTTGGACCCAGGATTTAAACTTAGGAGGTTGACTTATAAAGTCCCCGACTGTTCCATTCTCCTAAGCTTCCTTCTGCATTTCCCCTAAACCCTGGGGCTTCCCAGCTGGCTCCTTGAACCCTCTCCCAAGCACACCTGACAAGGTATGACCTCTCTAATGATTAGACTTCCCCTGTACTCCATTTCCACTCCCCACTGCCAGAGAATGTCCTTGAGCCTGTCAGCTCCTGGAACTGTTCCACCTTAGAAACCTCTATCTCAGATCCTGGCTTTGCCAGGGCATGCCTTCATTCCCACTACATCTACCCTTCAACCTTCTGGAGACTTCTAGCAATCGTTCCTCCCTGCTTATGAATTCCCCAGGAACTTGTAGGAGCCCTCTTAATGGTTTTGAAAAACACCCTGATTGCCCCACAGCCTTGGCATGGAATTCAGGTGATGAGGCCAGAAACAGTGGCCACCTCATCATCAATGGAGGCAAATGTCAGGGGCCTTAGAATTCAGTGGCAGATTCCAGCACATGGACCCAAAAGGCCATGTGGAATTGGCCACATCCCAAGGGAGAGCAGTGCAGGGCATCCAGGAACAGCCTGGGTGTGCCACAGCAGAAACGAGCATGCCAGGAAGGGGCCGTCCCACCAGGAGTATGGTACCTTTCCCTTTGAGCCCAGGGACATTGCCCCCAGAGAAAATAAAAAGGGAGAGAATACAAAACAGTTTAAGTTAACCCAGAAATTACTCTTTTAAACTATGGGACAAAATTTCCTTTCTTTGGCAAGTTTAAGTAGTAGCCATCCCCCTCTTGTCATTGATAGAAATGGGGGCCCCAAACATGAGTTACAGAAAATAAAGGAAGGCCAACTTCATGTGCATTTGAGTAGCAATATGTCTCAGTCAGACTGTGTTCAGAAAAGTAGAGCCACCATGAGTATTATAGGGTCAGATTTAGTATAAGTAATAGACCTGACACAATTATGGGAGGAGCCTGGAAAACAAAAGGGGGACGTGAGAGTGTAAGAAAAACTCACTGTCCAGTCCACCTGAAGCGATGGCCGGATGGGCTGATCAGATCTGTGAAACAGGAAAGCCAAGTGTTGTTCCGTAGCCCACGTGGATGGCAACATTGTCCTGTGTGTGTGTGTGTGTTGTTGTTGTTGTTGAAAAATTGTTTTTTCCTGAGCCAACTTTAGGAAAAGGAAAAATGGAGTTGAAAATCACCAAGAATCTTGCCTGTGTCCAAAGTGCCGTGAGTGGCCTGCAATGTTCTGGAATCCTTCATGTAAGATCTTTCTTTGGGTCAAGTTTCCATGGTGGCTGATTGTTTCTGGGAGTGATAAATTCCCCTAAGTCTAATCAAGTCTGAGGGCCCAAGGGGATCTTGCATGAACTTAGGCCCTGAGAGGTTCCCAAGCCTCAGAGTTCTGCCAGTTATAGGATATGGATTGTTCCTCCTTAAATAAGGGAGTATGTGCTTGGGAACTGAGGAATCCCTGTATGTAGTAGGTGAAGCAAACTAGATTATAATAAATAAGCATCATTGGAAAAGTTGAGATTATTCTAAAAGCTGGGTCAGTCATTCTAGCCATCAATCGAAAATTAATTCTAGTACACAAAAACCTGCACAGAAATGTTTAGAACACCTTTATTCATAATTGCCAAAACTTGGAAGCAACCAAGATGCCCTTCAGCAATTGACTGGATAAACAAACTGTGGTACATCCAGACAATGAAATATCATTCAGCCATAAAGAGAAATGAGCTATCAAACCACAAAAAAAAGACATGGAAGAATTTTAAATACATATTGCTAAGTGAAAGAATCCAATCTAAAAAGGCTACACACTGTATGATTCCAACTATATGACATTCTGGGAAAAGAAAAATTATGGAAACAGAAAAGGATCAGTAGTTGCCAGGAGTTTAGAGGGGCAGAAGGAATTAATAGGCAGAGCACAGAGAATATTTAGGGCAGTGAAACTATTCTGTGTTACTATATGTTGGATACCATAGAATGTATACCACCAAGAGTGAACCCAAATGTCAGATATGGACTTTATTTAATAATAATGGATCAAGGTTGGCTTATCGATTGTAATAAATGTACTACATGAATTCAAGATATTAATTAATAATAGGGGAAATTTGTGGTGGGGAGCTTAAGGGGGTGTATGGGAAATCTCTATACTTTCCAACTCATTTTTCTGTAAACCTAAAACTGCTCAAAAAATAAATAAATAAACTCTATTCATTTAAAAAGAAAAACATTTTTTAAAATTCTAGGCATTTCTCTGTAGATGATGCTCTCATGGCTTTAGTTAAGGACCTTTCTGGATCTCAAAAAATGTTTAATAACCTTGAGGCCGATTGTTCCATGGAGGGAGTTGGAAAGGCATCCTCAAACAGAAAAAAAGGTTGAACTTGGGGAGCCTATTTTAGTCACAACTCTAGTTTCTCCCTAGCGTGGCCTTGAGTGGTATAATGTAGCTTACCTGCCCGAATCTTTCTTCATTCTCAGCTATAAAAGGTAGATAAAAAGAGTAACACTCAGAGGCTGTTGTAAGGATTGAATATGCAATGCCTAGCACATAGCAAGCCCTCTGTAGATGCAAGCTGCTGCACCACTCTGAACCTCAACTTTTTAATCTGTAAAGTGGGGAGGTTGTACTTGGGGACCACTAAGATGCTTTCCAGGCCAGGCATTCTAGGTTTCTATCATTCTGCAGCTAAAGAGCAAGGCCGGGCTTAAAATCAACACATTGAAACTAGGTGTTACGAAAAGCCTTTCAAGGCGGGGGAAGGAAGGGATAGACATCCCTGAGAGCTGGTTCTTGGTTAAGTCAGTGTTTCCCATACGTTGCTTCCTCCAGTCTCTGGGATGCACGTACCAAAGAGGAACTGGAAACTCCTCACTCCCCCCGAGGGTGGTAAGGGAAGGATCTGAACACAGGTCCACCTGACCCGCAGCCCATGTTCTGTCCTCTACTTCATGCTACTTTATCCACTTCTGAGAGACCCCAGCTTGTCTTCTGCTTGGGGGAACAACATAACAATATTATGTAACTGCCAGAGGAGATTTTTTTTCTCTGCTGGAACAGAGCATAATAAATCCTGCTAATGAATGAGAGAACTCCCAGAGGTAAATAGAGATACAAACATCCAACGAAGTTCATAGCCACAATGATGCACCAGCAAGACAGCAACACTGAATGGGTCCTTTGTGTCTTTTTAATTTTTTTTTTTTTTTTTTGAGAAGAGGAGAGTTTCCTAAGAGCTCTCACCCCCTATTCCCTGTTGATCCAGCGGCTCCAGCCCTAGAGCTAAGAGGAAGCCAATTTTCCTGAGCTCTAATGGTGAGACACGTCTCCTTTTGTGTAGATCTCGTTTCCCTGGGGTTCACTGGCTTTCACTCACCCGGTTTGGCCCCCTGCATCCCGTGTAAGACCTGAAACTGCAATCCTCATACATTCAAGTGCCAGATTATCCTTCTTAAAAGGAATCATCCATTGTTGAAATCCTCGGATAATCCCCCAACCTCATTTGCACCATTTTTTAATATGCTTTCCCAGAAAGTCCAAGCTCTAAATCAAAAGAACAAACAAGCTGAGTGTTTAAATGTCAAATCTCAGCCAAGAATCCAACTAAACATGGTACATGTGCCCCAAGGATGCCCCTCCCCTACGCCCCTCAATCCCCACCAGCTCCTCACTCCCAATACCACCTCCCTTCGGACAGTCGTGAGCCCATGGATACCGCCCCTGAAGAAGCAAGAAGCCCACCTGTGGGCCGGAGGAAGTCTGGACAAGGGCAACAGGCACAGTGCAGCCCCTCCGTGAGCCCAGGTCAGAGCACAGGCCGGCTGCCCCAGAGGTTGGGATCTTCACCTCTGATTCGGTTCTAAAAGCTGTGGGATGAAGACGGGAGCATCCAGGGCAAGAACTGCGGGGCACACAAGGAAGTAGCTACAGGGAAGAGACAGAGTGGGTTTCCAGAGCAAATGTGCCTGAGGGTCTAAGCACTGAGCAGCAAGCCTGGGGACGTCAGGCCCTGGACGGTCCACAGAGATCCCCCTCCCAGATCCCACCTGAATCTGGTCTCTCCCAGCTAAAGCCAGAGCACATAGCAGCTGACTCAATACGCCTTTCGTGGAAGAGTTACCTGCTCTATGCTTCTGCTCATTTTCTGCTAAGCTCTTTATTACATGCCTCTAGTTTCAAATGCATAATCCTAACACATTCTCCCATCAAGAGGTTTTCGTTGTTTGAGGATAAGTTTATGCTTAAAATGTGCCTTGCAGCTAAGACCTGGTAATGCACTTCTCCATAAGATATGCATTTACTCACTGACTGAACCCCTCCTGACAACACACTGTCATAGACGCAGGCGCTGGCAGAAGAACCTGCGAGAGCTCCCCCTTCAGGGCCACCATCTGTGCTAGATGCCGCAAAGGGCTGCCCATCCTCGGCCCAGCCCCCGAAAGTGATTGGAATTGATATTTCATCCAGAAATCAATTACTGTTGATTCATCAGTTAGTCATCCAGTTACTAGTTTTCAAACACGCACACACACACATTTGATTTATAAAATACAAAATCATTTCAAGGTATTGCTGACTTTTTATAAACTTTTTGTCATAGATGTGTGTTTTTCTAAATGGGTAAATATTAGAAGTTCTGGTCCAAGAAGTTACTTTACATGAAAAAATAATAATAGAATTTCTACACCATGTTAGAAAAGGTTGGACCTGAACCCACTGAGCCACACACCAATGCTGGAGTCTCCCCCATTCGGTCAGGCAGCGTACTGCTAACTGGAGCCCAGGGTCCGGAGTCTCCATGTATGAACTCAACCCACTGCAGAGTGAGTTCCTTTGAACGGATATTTTTTGAACCTGCCAAAAATGAGTTTCCGAATTCACAGACGCTCAAAGCCTAGGGGAAAGTTTAAATGCTACTGATGCAACTATCACCTTGACCTATTTACTGGGCGCTACAAGCATATGCACTCTAGAAATGTGATTTAAACAGTTCTATTTTAGCTCACACTACACAATAAGGCCCAGTTCCAATCTTCGCCTTTCCCCAGTGCAGATTATTCAAAGTCCTGGTATATGGCCAGGAGAAGGAGACCACCAAGCTTCATCATATTTCCAGGCATTAATAGAAGCAATAGAATTCCTTTCCCTCCTTGGTCTAATTCACTAACTACCTTTATTTCCACAAACTGTATGGGGTGATAGCCATTTGACAGATTGGGCCCCACTTAAATAAATGTATATTGCTTGAATGCCCTGATAATCACTTACATTTCTACATGTTTCATAATCCAAGAGGCAACTACCAGGTTAACTAATAAATACCCAAATTCTGACAGGACTTCCATATTTTATGATGACAATGTTTGTATTCAGGGAAAAACTAAATAGATCTTAAACTGAGATGTAATATAGCGATTCCTATCCAAAGAGCTGGGATATGGAGACAGCCAAGGGTTTGCAATTTTATTTGTAGAGTATCCACAGCAAACAGAGCCAAAGACTAAGTTGCTTAAACAAAAATTAAGTCAGGTCTGCCAACCTCCCCATCTACCTCTACTGACTAGACCAAAATTTATGAATTACTATGTGCCAATAACAGTTCTTATCCATTATTGCATTCACTACTCCCTAACAGGTAGATATATTCTTATTTCTGTTTAGCAGATAAGAACATTAAGCTTCCTAGGTTGTATAAGAAAACCCAGGTAAAACAGCTAGCGTGTTGCCGGAAGCCATTCCATCCTTGCTGCTTGACACAGTCCTTCAAGGAGGAGACATCTGCACAGCCAGTGCTCCGTGGGACCTGGCGTGTGGCATGTCCCGCTTCCCATGCTTGTTCCCCTTTCTAACGCTCCGTGCCCTTACCCGAGTCCCTGCACCAGAAAAGGGCATTGCCCTCGCTGGAAACTTTTCCCTAGCAGGGGAGTCGGATGGGACTGGAAGACAATGATTCAGTAACAGCCCCAAGGAGTGCGGGGAAATCATGTGCCGCTTATGAGGAACTCAGACTGTCAGCAGAAAGTTTAGGACTTGTCAGGCCCATTACCACAGGAAGTTCCCCACCGGGGAAGAGGCCTGGGTCAGGGCCCTGCTGACTCGGGGCGCAGGGCCACCCACAGGGAGGCCACCAGTGAGTTCCCACTGAGGAATGTATGCTGGGGATGTTTATATTAATGGAAAACTCTGGGAATCCCCACAAGGAAAGAGCAGTCTAGGAAAGAGATTATTTCAATCTACACCTGAGCCCTTATCATACACAGAAGAATCATACACAGAATAATCATACACAGAAGAATCATACACAGAAGAATCATACACAGAAGAATCATACACAGAATATTACAGTGAGGACAGACTGCTGCAGGGAATGTATCGGAGAGACTGAGGCTGGTGCCAGACAGGCGGTCAGTCACCACAGCTAAAAACAATCATGCACAAGCTACAGAGCCCTCACTTAGGACTCGCATAACCTTCACATAAGAAAAGCTGGCTTAGTTATTCTTCCTTTAGGTACATGGTAGAGCAATAAAATAGGAACTTCAGAATATAAATAACAAACTAGAGATTAACATGTAGAATAGCCTATAGAAATATAAACAATAGGTAAGACTAAAAATTAGCATACCTAAACAGATATAAGTTCTTTAAAAGGTCAGATAAGAAGGTATATTCATTAACTGTGAAAGGCCAAAACAGAAACAGGAACAAAGCATGATGTCATGTTGTTTAACCAGCATTAAATCAAATAGCATAAACACAGTTGTAACATGGCAATAAAAAAGAAGATGGCTCTCCTGATGCTCTGAACACTGTCTCCATGTCCTTCCTTCATTCTTCACCAATGTCGTCCACACCTTTGGGGACCCCTGGACCGCTGGGGCTGGACCTCAGCAGTGTGTGGCAAAGTCAGACTCAAACCGAGATTTTCTGACTCCAAAGTCCATGCATTTTCAACTGTTACCTTGTCTCTCAAGAGAAACGTTATTTTTAAAAAAAATTTTATTTAGTTTACAGAGAGAGAGATAGAGAGAAACATTGATGAGACAGAAACATCAATCAGCTGCCTCCTGCATAGAGCCCGCAACCCAGGCATGTGCCCTGACCAGGATTCGAACATGTGACCTCTTGGTTCATGGGTCGATGCTCAACTACTGAGCTACACTGGCTAAGCAAAACATTATTTCTTTGCTTAGAAGCCTTCACAGCTAGGGTGGTGTAGACAGATCTGGTTATGTCCCTAGTATAAAAGAGTGGGAGATGCTTGGAAGGCTTAAAAAAGTGGTAGCACCAAAAATTCAAACTCTCTTCTTCACACAAGAGATCCAGCCTAAGTTTTTAAATCAATATTCCCTCAACTGGCCCTGCTAACAAAGAGATTTCAAAAACCCAATATGAGCAGGCATGTCCCACTGACTCATATTTGTAAAGTTCTTTTAAAAATGGGCAGTGAGTCACCACTACGGAGCTCCAAGTGCAGGTGCCACGTCCATAGCCCTTGAGGTCTCTAGATAGAGGCCAAGTCAGTGAGGAGCCCTGGGGGATGGGCATGAAGCAAGATGAAGCAGTTTTCCAGTCTCAGGGGCTGCCTTCAGCCCCACAGCACCCACAAGAATGGGATTAGAAATTGCAAACGCTGTGGGCTGACTGCAACTGTGCTGTTAGGAAACCTGCTGTGTAACCCAAGCCAGCAGCAGCACCACTTGTCTTCAGTGTGACTTCGGAGCAGTTTCAGAACTAAGCAGCAGGAAGAAGCCCGAGTGGGGTTATGCGTGACTCAAGTAAAGCTATGGATCAATTTATTTTGTTTTTGATGCAAACATTTGTCCCCACTAAAGAATTATAGTGTTGGTATGAATGCTCATTAAAAGATTAGAAGCTGAGTTGTGTCCCGAGGGAATGAATTGTCTGTACAGGCAGCTAATGACATGGTTAGCTTCCCTAGAAGAATCAGCACTCATTTTCAGAGTGACCTTGTAGTTTAAACTCTTTAAATTGAGAACACAATGAACAAGCTCCTCTGCTGAATTCATAAGTAACTAAAACACAACAGCACTGATCCACTGTTTGGGTAATTCTTTTGCCTGTTGAAATCTGGGTTGATCATTGTTTGGTTATCAGCTAAGTTGCTAATATCCGCAAATAGTTCTTTCTATACAGGTTCAAGAGACCCTGGTTCCATAGAACCCACAGGTCACAGATGATTTGCATAGCATCTCCCAACACAGAACTTGGGCAAGGAGGCTAGGAGGTTCTCATTTGCCTCATCAACACCTAGTCAAATGGATTGTTTTTGAGCAAAGTTAGAGGGACCTAAAAGTAGCCATGCACCTGGTCACCTAACCTGTTAATGTGCCTAGTCAGCCCTGGGGCTCTGTCCTATAAACTGACATGATGGGAATTTTTTTTTTTTTTAACTTTTTATAATTTTTATTTTTGTTTAAAGTATTACAGATGTCCCTTTTTCTCCCCAATGACCCGTTCCCCCCCGTTCCTTCCCCCTCCCCAGTCACTCTCCCCACCATTGTCCGTGTCCTTGGGTTGTGCGTATATGCACATAAATTCTTTGGTTACTCTCTCCCCCTCCACCCCCCCGCCCCCCTCCATCCCTCTGACATTCGTCAGTCTCAACTATGCTTCCATGTCATTGAATCTATTCTGCTCGTCAATTTATTAAGTTCTTTAGATTCCACGTATAAGCAAGATCATGTGATATTTTTCTTTCGCTGCCTGGCTTATTTCACTTAGCATAATATTCTCCAGGACCATCCATACTGTCCCAAAGGGTACGAGCTTCTTCTTCTTTACAGCTGCGTAGTATTCCACGGTGTGAATGTCCCACAGCTTTTTAATCCACTCACCTACTGATGGGCACTTGGGCTGCCTCCAGATCTTAGCTATTGTAAACTGTGCTGCTATGAACACAGGGGGGCATAAATCCTTTCTGAGGAATGTTTCAGGATTCTTAGGATACACTCCTAGGAGCGGAATCACTGGGTCAAACAGCAGCTCCATTTTTAATTTTTTGAGGAACCTCCGTCCTGTTTGTACTGCTGTCTTTACAGGTATTCACAAAGCCATAGAATACTATCCAATTTGTGATGAACTGACTCAAAAAATTTATCTTACAGAGAAAAAGGGTAAGATCAGGGAGGTTAAGTACTTTGGTCAAGGTTACCCAGCCAGGAAGTGGCAGAGCTGTTAAAGAAATCAGACCCTGGACTCCAAGGCCCAGCCTCATTCCAGAGCACGCATTGCATCTAAGACAGTAGTCTTCAGACTTTAAAGCACATCAGAATCCCCCGGGGGCCTTGTTAAAACATGGATTATTGGGCCCACCACAAGAATTACAGATTTATCATGTCTGGGGTGGGGCCCTAGAATTTGCATTTCTAACAAGTTCCTAAGGAATGTGAATTATCTTAGCCCCGGGCCCATACTCATCTAGGATTTGAGTTAAGGGGGAAGAAATGGTCCCTCTGACCCCAAAGACATAAGAGTTTCACCTAAAAATTCCAAATAAAACAGTTTATTCCAGTTTCCAAATCTGTCCTGGGCCAAGTAAATTAGGTGAAATTGTCCTCTAGAATTCACGTTTTGGAGGCAATTAAATGTCAGGGGAAAAGGCTTTTTCTGCCCATCCTGCTGAATCACAGTTAAAGAGTTTTGGATTTCAGTCTCAAATCAAAGATGAAGAAATAGCTCCTCAGGCAAACAAATCCTCATGGGCCAGATAGAGGCCCATGGAAAATAACCACGGTGAACATGAAAGGTAAGCCCAGGCCCGTGGGCAGAAAAACAAAGGAACTGGCCAGGAGATGAGCAAGGAGCACTGGAGCACAGACTTGATCTGGTTTAGCCTGACACGTCCAGTCAAAACCAGGAAAATGGCAAACTGCTGAGCTGTGATGAGAAACACCAAAAGTTGTGTGTAGAGGACAATGCAAGAGTTGATTTACTGAGAAAAAGCAAAACTTAGTTGCCACTGGAAGTGACTCTTCATTTACTGAATCATTCAGTGAATATTTATTGGGGCATTCCTCTCTGTACCAGGCCCTGCACAAGGGACTGGGGATGCAGAAAGTAAGATTGCATTGCCTTTGTTCTCAAGGCACTATAAACCATGCTCCGGGAAAGACACATCGTGAATACAAGCAATGCCGATGCACAGCGTAGGTATTGAAGAGAGGTACAAAACGCTTGGAAAGAAAGAGGCTCACCTCTGCCCGGGAAGTTGCTTCTTGCTTTTATCCCCAACTAAATGTTAGTTTGCCCCAGAGTTCTTTCCTCAGACTTGTTAATGTCTGTTGGTGACCTCCAAATACTCGGATCCAACTCCCATGCTCGTGACCCGGAATCTCCATCTTTAGCCTGATTTCCCCCAAGCTCCATCTCCCCACCTATCATTTCCAACTGCCATCTGGACATGGACACCTGGAACTAGATTCACTTTTTGCTCATATTTCTGACTGTATAAGTGAATTATTTTACCATGTAGCAGCCTCCCAATCTGAAATATTTAACTTGCCCTTGGTTGTTCTCTCTCACCCACTTTCCATTCCTGATGTCACCAACGATCTCTTATTTCTGCCTCCAAAGCTGTCTTTCATCTGGCCTTTTCTCTCTGTGATCACTGCCTTCTTCATGACTTTGATAGGGTACAGAAACTTCCTCCTCTCGGAAACCTCTGCCTAAGTCTCACCTTGCAGTTGGACATTGTTTTTCACACCCAAAGGCCTCTGGGAAGCTTTGTTAGGAGTATGAGGGAGAAGGGATGAGAAGGGGTAAGAGCCCGGGGGTGGCATGTCACAGGAGCTGTCCAAAGTTCAGCTGATGTTTGAAGGACCATAGCAATAAATGCAGATGGTGTAGAACCAAGTCTTGGCCGTGTCTGAATGTCAGGCAAAGGACATTCGACTTTATTGGACTGGCCACGGGGAGTGAGGGAAAGCTTTTGAAGAGAGGTGTGATGTAATCAAAGGTATGCATTAAGAAGATTAATTTGGCAGTTGCATATAAAAAAGATTATATGGAAAATAGATTAATAAAAAGGACACCAGCTAGGATAAAATTGCAAAAGGCTGCATAATTAGCAATGAAGGCTTGAATTCAGTTGGTAGCTGTGGAAACAGAAAATAAGAAATGGGGGAAATGTTTTAGAAATAGAATTTATATTACTTTTTTTAAAAAAAGTAACAATTCTCTTAATTGTGCCCTTAAAATTTTATTTAATTCTTGTGTAACCCTCATTATAGCTCGAATATTTTTATATCTATATTCATGCCTTATTGACTCCTTGTTTTATTTTCTACTTATTTTTAAAGACTTAAGTTAAAAATTTAACTTTCATTTCTTTTGTGAACTATTTATTCCTAACCCTCGATCTCCCTATTCAGAAAAGAGTTCATTATTTCTTCTGGCTTAACCCCACCCCTATTTTTCATCTTTCTAGACTAATGTTTCTACTTTGTCCTTGATCTTAATTTATTTGTCTTCTTCTAAGGTTATTTACTAGGTACTTTCACTGGCTTTCTCCCTACCTATTACCTCCCTCTTTGCCTGAAAATTAATTCATGTTACCCCAGTTGACACCTGCCTCCCAACTTGAATTATGATTCCACCTCTCTGGTTCTTATCACTGCCAAAAAGCAGTTGAACTTCCCACTTCTTTTTCATCATGCACAGCAGTGATGACAGTCCCTGTCGTTTCCACCTGCTTAACATTGTCTGTTGCATCCATCTCTCACTTCTAAACCAGCAACACCATACCAGCTTGATGCTTTTGCGGACATTGTAGGCGGGGCTTCTGCTGAGGTCAGTGTCTCCAGGTGGAGCCCAGCTGGCCCTCACCCTAGGGAGAGTTACAGAAGAATTCTCCAGTTCACATGGGCCTACCAATGTCCAAAGTCAACTGTGGAGGTTCAGAACCATCGTTTCATCTAAAATCTCAAAGATGGACTCTCAGGAACCAAGGTCACAAACACTGAAGTATAAATAATCATGTCAGTGTAGTAATGAATTCCATAAGGAATCCAGCCGTCACACAGGTCACAGTGACTCATATGTTCTCTGTCTCCACGGGAAGTCTTTGCAGCACTCCTTCCTACTCCAAGGAAAGTCCTGTCATAGGACTATAAATCTTCAATCCAAACAGCCAACACAACAACTCCCATTTTAATTCCTTCCACTGCTAACCAATCTCAGGGATGCCTGCTATTTCTTTCTTTATGTATGCTGGTATATTCCATTAGATTGCAGCCAATCCATGCTGGCCTGGGGTCTATTTGTCTCTTTGCCTAAGTTCTTAACTTCATTGTGCACAAAATTAAATACAGAGGATTTCAAAGAAAATCAATTACATTGAAATGACAACTATTAAAACATTTTTCAAATTGTGGTACAGCGATATGTGTGGATCCTTATTAATTACAAAATCTACAAAATCTAGCCCTGGGTCTAATAACTACTGTAATTTCAAAGTAGTGATGAGCATAAAGAATATTTTTTAAAATATGCACTAAGTGTATATAAAAATATCTCTGATTTCTATTTATGACAAAGTCACAGGTACTGCTAATAAGTCCTCTGATTTGTTGTCTACATTTATGATTTAAGGAAATACTAAATTTCAGTCAGAGGTTTATATAAATAAAGATATAATTTTTACATCCAATATCACAGGTTTTCTGAATTATACTCACGGACACCAACAGATTATAGACCCCAGGTTAAGAAATATATGTGTGCATGTAGCCTCAAGGATCTGCAATAACTCCAGAAGTACAAGGGTGCAAGTAAACTTGGCCCTACTGACTAGACAACTGCATTAGCTTCCTAAGTAGCCTCTCAGCCTGTAGATTTTCCTCCTCCTGTATATATTTTCTATTGGCTCAATCTTCCTAGTTTTCACCCTGTCACTCTATCACTCAGAACTCTCAATAACACCTTTATAGAGACTTGTTAATGGAAGGAACTTCGAAGGTCATGAATTCCCTTCTCAAACCCACTATGAAGCCTCCTCCACGTACTCCTGACAGATGGTCAGTGAGCTTTCACATGGACACCCTAGTCGCAGTGGCTTTACCCACCTCACGAGGCAGAATACTCCACGAGTAATAGCCATAAATCACCAGAAAGGTTTATGGACTTGCTTATAGGAAAACTCAAGCTTAACAGCTGAGCATTAAATAGCCTGCAAAACGTAACTCCAGCCTGTGTTTTGGCTCATCTTTTTAGACTTATATAATCTATACAGGAGACATTGCTCTACTCTTGTTCTCAGGCCATGCTTAGTTCTCTTCCACCTTTGCCCCTCTGGTTTCACAGCTTGTTAAAACAGATAATCCTGTCCTAACAGCTTAGTGCCCAGAGCAGCTCCCTTATCCTTCATTAAATAGGTTCCAAGGACCCAATAAAATCAACAATAGCAACAACAAATATCATAACCAAACACATTTAACTAGCCTCAGAGTGCTATGGCTGAAATTCCCAATCCATGTGTAACAAATGGGATATATAAGATATATAGGAATGGCCCCTTGTGCCCTTGCAGTTGCCAGGTGGGGCTTGGTAAAGCTGAATTCTCTGGACTCATCATCTCCAAATTGACAGCGTCTTCTATTTCCGCTAAGTACTATTATTTATCTCATCCTTCTTATATGTGTGGGGCAAATTTGGGGAAGCTAAGCATCTGGATTCTCTAAGGTCCGGTTTCCATAAGACCTCGAGCTCTGGAATTCTTCTTATCCCTGCTAACCTGATTGCTTTAGTGACTCGAGTACTCTCTTACTGACTCATGCCTGGTCTTAACCTCTCTTCCTCGCCTTTTAAAACTGATACTCCTGTTGGATTCTATGTTTGGTTCGTAATCCAGGGTTTTGGGCTTTCTTCTATTTTACGTACCACAGTAAGCATGCCACTAACTTTTCTTTCCACCCCATCCAGTTGAGGTTCTCAAATGCTTCGTCACTTATATGGGAAAGGAATCACACATACTTTTCCTTTTCTCCTATCTCTCTAGATTATATTTATCCTCGATGAGAAAGCTCAAATCTCACCTCTTTACAGAAGCTTTCCATGAGCCCAAAAGTGACTTCCTCCTTCTCTGAATAGTCATCTCATCAACTGTTTCCCCGTGAATGGGCAAATATATTTTAATAATTAAATTGTAAGCAACTTTAAAACATACGCTTCTTGATATCTCCCATAATACTGGCTAACACATTGGCGTACATTTGGAAGACGCCCAATAGTTGCTTGTTTTTATTCAGTTGGTGCATTTTAAATATCTGTCTATGAGTCATATTTCTGAATTGAATGATACATAGAAGTGCCCAAAATATGGATCCTGAACCATGGATCTTAGATGATGGTTCTAAGCTGATTCTAAGGGAGATACGAATACAGATATAAAAGCAATCAAATAAATTCTCTTTAATTCTGGCTGGCACAATTGACCCAAACCCCAGTGCAGTCTCCTGGTAAACGGAGCTAAGCTCTAAAGTAATCACAAGGATATGCTCCAGATCACCTTTCCATCAGGCCATCCCCTGGTTCCTGCTTATCTTTCACAGGCCACATAGGCCTGTTCAAGTGGCGTGCATCTTCAGACCCGTTTTGCCATACAACGTGCATGAGAGGAGCAGAGAGAAACCCAAAGAAAACCTTCCAACTAGATAAAAGAGCCTTGAATTTCCTCTTCTGTCTTCATTTCTCCCCCTCATAGGTGGAGGTGGGTGAGCTTTGTGGGACTCTAGAAGCCAAAACTCTAACTTCATCTAATGGCTAATTTTAGATAAAAACCCTTCACACATTTGTGATGGCTGAGACTGATTAAAAATTCGGACCAAAGCATGGATGTTTTGACTTTGAATCATCTCACCTACTGATATAAGGCAAAACGAAGTCCCTTAGGTAGAGACCAGGGGGGTTCTTAAGCTAAGGTGGAGCTGAAGTGGCTGCTCCTGATTATAAAGTCCCCAAATAGGGCAGCATGCAGGATAAAAGTTGTGGAAAATTTTTATACTAGGCAGTTTCCAACTGTTGCTCCCAACTAGGTTGGCCACTAAGCTTCAACCATGAAACTAAAATGACAATTAATAAAAAATACAGTGCAATCTAATTAACATATTCTAGATAATATTTGCCTTTATTTAGATGGTTGTCCATAGAGAAAATGAAATAACGGGAGACAAAAGAAACAACTTTTTAGTGTTTTTTCAACAATCCTTGGAGGAAAGACATGCATGATAAGGTGGACACAGAATTGCAAGCTTGAGAAAAACATACTCTACAGTGAAGTAAAAATTCAAAAAATGAGCCAAGTCCCTTTTCTCTAATTTCTTGCTTACTCAGCAACCATCTGACTACTAATTAAATTGGTATTATGGTTTTAAAATAAGTCTTTTATGATTTGCTTTCTATTAATCAACCCCCCAGGGCTTATTAACTCAGAGGGGGAGCTGACAAAATTAAATTATTTCACCTGCAAAGGTCTAAGGCTCTAAATTATGGTTATTCCCCAATCCCCATGAGACCCAATTCAAACACCTGATGAGCCAACTCTCCACTCTGGCTAATCAGTTTACTCAAAACAACATCAGTGAGCATTTCAAGGTGAACAGATACTGGCTAGCAGTTGACATGCATCCTCAAAAAATAAATGAAGAAGAAAGGTTCTTCTATGATATTTTAAAAAGTTAATAAATAAGCCTGTCCATTATAAGGGAGAGGGCAGAAGAATCTTAAACTAAGAACAAGCCTGAGTTATTCATTAACCACTTCCTATTCTACAGTAGAATGAGGAACGTTGTCATCAAATTAGCCTATTTTACTTCAATTAAACATCTAGGCTATAGTCTCATGGTCAAAATGTAAGGAAAACAGTAGTGGCTAAGAAATGACATCCGTTTATTGGGTAAATGTTTCACTGATCCTCCTTTTGTTCTCTGGCACTGACATTCACTCCAGAACAGTCTCTACAGCAACCACTCAGGGCTCCAGGCATGTGGTGACTTTTGACCTTAATTGGTGGATCCCACCTAGCCGTCTACCTAAAAGACCTTTCACAAACTCAAATAAACACAAGAAAGGCAGTCCCCTTATCTTGGGAGTCTATGTTTATCCACATAACCCTCTCTCTTCACAAATTGCCTCTCAGGCGGGAAACACTGGGCTTTTCTTGTACCTGTGACCGCCATTTGTTCCATTCAAACATTCCTTTGACCAAGAATGCATTGCCACTCTCTTTTCTGCTTTTTCCTTTCTATGTCAGCCTTTCTCGCCTCTGTCCTAAAACACTGTCAGCTTCTTCTCCTGGGACTCTCTGACCTTTACTTCAAACTATACATTTGATGGTTAGGTCTCTGCCAAAATATTCTCATATTTTTATGTTAAAAGAATCTCTATCTATGTAAGTTTACCAATGATTCTACAATCTGATTCAGTATGCTCTGAGTTGCCTCACTTTCCCTTCACCTCCTTGTCTTGTTCAAATTCAAATTTTATTCATAATTTCCAGATCAATGACAGTTCAGAAGGCAAGCAAGTCAAAGCGGCCAAGGGTGTGAGGCTAATGAAGTCAATTACAGAATCAACTATTAACTGATGTCAGTAGGATGGAGTGTTGGGATGGAACAAACAGGGAGAGATGCAAAGGTTCCCATATTTAGGTTAAAATTCACAAATGATGAATAACGACAATGAGATATCACCTCACACTTGTTGAAACGGCTATTGTCAAGAAGACAAGAAATAAATGTTGGCGAGGATGTGGGGGAAGAGGAGCCCTCAAGCACTGTTGTGGGAATGTAAATTGGTGCAGCCACTATGGAAAACAGTATGAAGATTTTTCAAAAAATTAAAAATACAACTACCATGTGATCTAGCAATCCCACTTCTGGGTATATACCCACAGGAAATTAAAACAAGATATTGAAGAGATATCTGCACTCCCATGTTCACTGCAGCATTATTCATAGTAGCCAAGATATGAGGCTGGGGGGTGGGGGGTGGAGAACCTAGGTATCCATCAATGAATGGATGGATAACTAAGAGGTGATTTATATGTGTGTGTGTGTGTATATAGGAATATTACTCAGCCACGAGAAAGAAGGAAATCCTTTTATGTGTGACAACATAGATGGGCTTTGAGGGCATTATGCTAAGAGAAAAACAAATACTGCATGGTATCACTTATATATGGAATCTTTAAAAGAAAAGAAGACAAAATTCATAGAAACAAAAAGTTGAAAAGTGGTTGCCAAAGACTGGGGAATGGGGGAAATAGGAAGAGTTTGATAAATGGGTACAAACTTTCAGCTATAAGATGAATAAATTCTGAGGACCTAATGTAAAACATGACTATAGTTGATAACGCTGTATTATATAATTGAAATTTGCTAAGAGAATAGAACTTAAATATTCTCACACACACAAAGATAAATATGTGAGGTGTTGGATGTGTTAATTAACTGGATGATGGGAATCCTTTCACAATGTATACATATATCAACTCTTACAAATGTATTTGTCAATTATACCTCAATAAAGCCAAAAAAATAATATTCATAAATAATAAAAACACAGGATGATTGATAATATGGTGATTTTCTACCACTGTGACCAAGGTCACATGGGTAGAGTTATGATCAAGTGGGGGAGGGGTTACAGCTACTACAGTAATCGAGGCACGCAGGCTACATCACTTGCAGTAGAGTCCCTTTGCCAAGAGGCATCTCAGTGTCCTACGTGCTGGCCTGGTCCCATCTGGAGAAAGTGTCCCATTCAAAACATCCCATTTGAAGAGAAATACTGACCAATGAGTGTATATGAGGAGGAAGTTCTGAGTGGTAAGGATTCCAGGAACTGTGTCTGAAGAGGAGTCATTTAAATGCCATATGATTTCACTTATGTGTGGAATCTAAAAAAAACCCAAAAATTAAAAAATAAAGAATAAACAAAACAAAATAGAAACAGACACATAGATACAGGGAGCAAGCTGATGGTTGCCACAGGGGAGGGATGTGGGGGAATAGGAATTTTTTAAATTATATTTTTAAAGGATAAACAACTAAGTAAATGATTGCAGAACCTCTTGCTCTCTGAAATTCACAATCCAGCAAATTTTAGGACCGGGATAATGAGGGGTGAATAAAATAAAAAGAAAAAATAGAGAAATTATTCAAAGAAGTAAAAATGTCAATTTGGCAAAAACAGAATAAGCTGTCTTTCACTGCTTATTTCTTGCTCATGGCAGCAAGAAGACCAGCAATTGCAAACTCAAATTTCCAAGAGGCCAGGCAAGAACATAGATGAGAGAAAAAAGATGTGTAAAGAAAGAAGAAAAAAGCTCAAGCATGACGATGCCACTGGAAATGTTCCCTGGCCTCAGAGTTGGAAGGGATGCCTACCAAGTGATAATGTCTGAGAGTGAGAGCCCACTGATGATCGTCACGTGTGAATGTGGGCCTGGTGCTGCCATCTTTTCTGACTTTTCAAGAGAAGACAGAAATCCAAATTTGTATGCAATGTGTCTCATTTTTAATTTTAGCTATTTCAAGACTTTTAAAGAAACAGCCCACAGACAGAACATAAAGTATCTATGGAGAAGTGGCCACCCAGGATTGCCAGTTCACAGTGTCTGTGACATTTCTAGGGTTGAACTGAATGTAACATTAAGACGCATGCATGGGAGGCTTAGTTGAGATATGAGAAGATTTGCAAATGTTTGGAATTCATACAGAAAATAGGTTTCCCATCCAAGTTCTGAGCAATGGGAAACAGTCAAGCAAATATTGGAAGACACTGTATGAAAAATGTTAGAGAAAGGGCTTTCTCCTTAGCAGAGATGTTGAACCAAATTATGTTATAATTATACGTTATACCAGAAAAGTGGTTTATAATTTACAAAGTTTTTATGTCAAATTATATTAAAATTTATTAGAAGTGTCCTGTAAGTAGAAAAGTCAGGTGTTTCTATTTTACAAGTGAATGAGCTAAGTATCTGATTATGAAATAACTTAGAGAAGGTGATCTGGGAAACTGGGCAGCAGAACTAGAAATTAGATGACTCAGGTCCTCTAACACCAAATTCAGTGCTCATTCCAGAGCTTCTTCAGACTGTAAGGCTATAAGATTCCAGTCCTGGCTATGCTCAGAACTGAACTTACTCATTGTTGCCTTCCTGTGGTCAACCCACTCTCCACAAGTTTTCTCCTGCACATTTCCACATTCCTGAATGCCTTCCTGTCCCTTCCGCCACTCCCTTTCCTTCCTGATCTCTTGTTGAGTTTATTCTAACCCGACTCTGTCAGCTATAGAATTCTCCTGCAAATCTCAGTGCTCCAAACTGACCACCCTTAACATGTATTTGTCCAAAACTTTTGCCTGTCTTCTCTACGTCTTCTACCTATTTGTCTCTAGAAGGTCAAAACCTGTCTTAATGAACCCAGGGACAAAACCACATATGTGTATGCACATACACCTACACACAAGAGTGGGTACTTGATCAATGCGTCATAAAATCATTATACTTCTTGGACTTTTAAGTTGACCAGGAGGAAGAGAATCTGTCGTCAACTGTGGCTTCTGGTGGCTGTGAGGTCGTTTCTACTTCCTGCCAGAAAGTTTGATTCCAGCAGAAGCCCACTGGGTAACCTTGTTTCTGTACATTCGATGCAGGAGAAGCTGTAAAGAATATCTGGTTCTCTGTATTTCAGGCTCATCAGTGCCAGTTTGAAACGTGTCATTATTCTTGAGGTTGACATGAACCTTGTCTGGGAAGAACAACAAAATTGTGGAGAAATTGCTAACTAAAAAAAAAAAAATTCCAAGTAACTTAATTTGGCTAAAACATTAGACTTTTTAAAATGTAAGCACTGCCAAGGATTTTTTTCTTGCTGAGTTGTGGACATATACCAAGTGCACATATACTAATGCACTGTACTTAAGCCTGTGCAGCAAATGTCAGTGTAAAATAAATTATTACAACTTGCATCTGTCGTCTAAAATGAAAGATAAAATGTGTAAAAAATGAAAAAGGTGCATAGAAATTGGTAAAGGAGAAAAAAATTCCAAGAATGTCACTGCATTTGGCCAAGGAGGGAGCAGAATATTTTTGTTTTGTTTTGGTTGTTTTGTTTTCGGTCATCCAGCTGGTCAACTGACTCGTTCGGAATATTTCATGGTTGTGTTCTGAGGCTCTAATCTCTCCAGGCAAGGTTCATATTTGAGTGGGTTACTCATTTTCCCTTTGTTGACTAAGTCAATAATCAGAATCAGCAGGTTTGGAGTCCGGTTGGCAGGGATCAGCCGCTGGGGTGGGAGAAGCGAGTATAAAAGCCCAGGCGGCGGTGCGGCGCGAGCTCCCGGCTCTCGGCAGGATGGCTTCTCTGCGCCCGCTGCTCCTCGGCCTCGCTGCGCTGGTGCTTGTGTCTGAGGCCGGCCCTGCGGTGAGTGTTTGAGCCTGTGCAGTCCCTTTCGTACATTTCCTGTGTGTGCTAGATGAAGGAGAAGCGGCTTCCTCCAGCTTTGCCAGCCGGCTTTTGTTGCTAAGGCATGGGTACCCAGAATCTATTTTTAAACATTATTGATTCAAACTTCAAAAAGAATGAAGTTGTGCAGAGCTCACCGAACTGGGGGTTGGATTCTGGGCTCTCTCCTCTATTGCTCTGGTTCGTTGAGGTTGCAATGCTTGGTGCTTCAGTTTCTCCAGGGAGATGGTAGAAATAAAGATAAGGTATGCATGAAGCTATTAACATTGAATTTTTAGAAACACGTCCTCTTATAAAGTTTATTCCCTTTTAGTTAATCAAACTATTTTTTGATTGATCTTTGAAAGGCATGGAGACAAAGTTCTAGTCAGATATGTAATTCTTTTTTTTTTTTTTAAATATATCTTTATTGATTTCAGAGAGAGGAAAGGAGAGGGGGGGAGAGAGATAGAAACATCAATGATGAGAGAGTCACCGATCGGCTGCCTCCTGCACGCCCCCAACTGGGGATCAAGCCCGCAACTTGGGCATGTGCCCTGACCTGGAATCGAACCCCGATTGCCTGGATCCTAGGCCGATGCTCAACAGCTGAGCCACACCCGGCTGGGCAGATATGTAATTCTTAAGTCCTCTAGAAGAATTACCTAATACTATAAAAATGGATCATGAGATAGCCCGACATTAATCTGCAAAAACTAATAAGAGGGATTTACTTCAGCAACAACTGACTGAAATGCTCTTAGGAAGAACTACTTGGTTCGATGGCACATTACATCTTTTCAATAATTCCACTCAAATGGCGAGGCTTAACAAAGCAACTGTGCTCAGAGGGCCTATTTGCTCCCCTAAAATTCATTATACACCCGCCCCCTTGATTGCAGTGTGTCTGGAGGCAGAAACCATTCTTGCTTTGGAAACAATCATGTCTGTGTTTTACTGAGTAAGGGAAGCTCATTAACTGTCAACACTTGCATTGCTGGAAATGGGATTAGTATGTTCTGCCAGCCTTGTTCCAGATTTCTAACACCACGAAGAACAGACTCATTCATTCTGACCAGATTTGTTGACTTCTCACTTGTCTCCATGCCCAGGGCACTGAGGAATCCAAGTGTCCTCTGATGGTCAAGGTCCTAGATGCCGTCCGAGGCAGCCCTGCTGTCAACGTGGCCGTGAAAGTCTTCAAAAAGGCTGCCGATGGGACCTGGGAGCCGTTCGCCTCTGGGTAAGCTGCTCGACAAACCCAGATGTGGGCCTTCGGTTTATCTTCCTGTTCGCCTGCCACATGTTGGAGAGGGGGCCCACATCATTCGCTGAAGAATCTACAAATAGATTGAAAATTCGAGTAGAGGTCAAGGGGGCCCTGAGAAGGATGCCCTCCCCTTGCTTTGCTCAGCTGGGAGCAGGAGGAACCTGAGCCCATTTAGGGCACATGGCAGAGAGAGGAAGGAGCCGGCACCTCTTCTACTCCAGCAGTGGTTCACCACCCTTTTGGGTCACAGACCACTTCAGGGAGGTGATGAAAACTGTGGACTCCATGCCCAGAAAAATACACATATACACACACATGCAAAAATGCTTATGGAATTTCAGGAGATTCCATGGCGCCCTGGCATAACTCTCAAGCCGAGTCTTTGTCCTAGGATTTGAGGGAAGCTATACAATGTGTGTTCATTTATTAATAAAGAAAGGAATTGAGGGGCAGTGTTGACCAGGCACCGCTGGTAATTTATTTGGATCATCCAGAATCCAGGGCTTTCCTCTAGCAAAGCCTTGTGGAGCATCTACTCTGCAAATCTGGGGGCTGTCCTGCTCAACAAGAAAGGGCACAGGAGAGAAAGGCACAAAACACAAAGCACAGTCACAGAAAAATGACTTCTCACCCTCATTGACCACTTTACAATTTTTAGGGAGTTTTTCCACCTCCACTGGCAAGAATTTCAAAGAAAATGCATAGTAGTGAACCTAAACCAACTAATTGAAAGAAAGGAACCCTCAGCAGAAAGTAACACTGCTAAATGTTTCCATCTCCTGGGAGGAAAGTTTCTGTGGGTTTTAATTGAATCCCAAGGACCGCATTATGATTCTTCACCCATCATTGGGAAGACCATTTTCTTTGGTGTGGTTCCAACTGAGTTTTTATTTCTTAATTCATTTACATTTATAGAAATGCCAAGCAAAGTGTGGAAAGTAGTTAAGAGAATATTTCAAGTAAGAGCCAGAATGGATACCAAAAATATTCAGATGTCCATGTTAATCTTTTTTCTTATGACAAAACAAAAAAAGGAAATTAAATATTTACTTCCTGGAAAAACAGAAAAGTGGAAGGCAATGGTCAGAGTCAATAAAGATAACTTCTATTTCATCTGTCTTAGTTTTTGCAGTCTGTTGGAGAGCAATCTCAAACAACAGCTATTGAGTTGCTACTTATATGAAAATAGAAGTTGCCTAATTTTTTTTTTTAAACTTAAAAAAGGAGTTGCCTAGTATTTTTTATTGGCAAAGAGTTATCAAAGAAATAAAATATATAAATGATGGAAGAATCAGATACGGGTTTTTCATTGTATTTTGGGGTTCCCACTGTGTGTACAAATGATACCACCTCAGAAAGATCCCTTACGACATGGATAAACCCTGGTGCCATGGGGAACAGGAGTCAGAGTGACTTAGGGCCACTTCCAGGTGTTGTTATGAAGCTTTACCCAAACACCAACCCTGAATCGTGATGACTCTTTTTGAAGTGAAACATTATACCTCTATCTTGTTCTCCTAAGAGAAAAATACCTATAATGAGCTTTTGGGGGGAAACATTTTTTTGGAAATTAACTGACAAATTTCCTGTCAGTTAATTTCAGGCATTTAGTAGAATTTTCACTATCCTGACCTGGTTGAGAAAATACATATTCACATACACAAACTGCTCATGTGTGTGTGTGAGTGTGTGTGTGTGTGTTTGTGTGTCTGTGTGGTGTCACCTTGCCTTTAATCCCTAACTTAACCTAGACCTTTCACCTTTTAGGAAAACCAGTGAATTTGGAGAGCTCCATGGACTAACGACTAGTGATAAATTTGTAGAAGGGATATACAAAGTGGAATTAGACACCAAATCCTACTGGAAGGCACTTGGCATTTCCCCGTTCCATGAGTATGCAGAGGTGAGTGTACAGACTCTTGAGATGTTTTTTACTGTTATTTTGTTGTTTTTAATCCCAGGAAATGCACATTTTACACTCTGTGTACCATGGAAATGCATACCATAAAAAAATGTCATTGAACTAGCACAGGTTCCCTTTCTCATTTCTACAATCAGAAACCCACAAAACTGAAAAGCAAATTTTCTTGTTGAGTTTGGTGAAAACTCACTCAGGGACATGGCCTGAACTTACATAATGCTCTTATAGTCTTCATTTATTCTACTGAGTATAAATATTTGTTTGCTGAAGCAATATTAATATGTTAAATTATTAGGCAGCCGTCCAGAGCCACTTAGAATGTTATGAAACAAAAGATAGATGTATTATTTTACTCTTCTAAAAATCTAAAAAATTCTTCGTTCCAAAACATCTGGAAGCCAGAGGTTTGGATAAGTGTTTTGAGGCAATGCATATAGAGACAATGAATTCAAAATAATAATGGCAACACAATAGATAACATTTATCAAGCATATATCACATGCCCGACACTGTTGTATTTTCATTTAACCTATTTAATCTTCACAAACAACCCATTGGAGTCAGTCCTAATTTTAAGCCCACTGTACAGATGAAGAAAACAAGGGTCGGGGAAGTTAATTAAGTTGTCAAAGGTCACAGGGCTAG